>NW_025835764.1:0-2033 GCF_002878395.1 Capsicum annuum
GAACAATCAATTTATCTTTTTAAAGTTTTATTTTTTTAGAAAGAAGGTCAACTATTACGTAATGGATGGAGTAAAACTCACTGATTATATGAGTTATTCAATGGATAACTCATTTTTTTTAACTTATTTTATATTTGAATAACTCACATAATCAGTGAGTTTTACTCCATTCGTTACATAATAGTTGACCTTCTTTCTAAAAAAATAAAACTTTAAAAAGATAAATTGATTTTTCACATAATATGTAAGTTTTTATAAAATTAGTTGGGGGTTTGGGCCACAGGTAACAAAAGAGTTTTAAAATGAGGTGTAGGTGACACAAGTCTTAATTATTAGTTGGAGGTGACAATTACTTTATTAGGTATTAAGAAAGTTGGGGAAGTTTTAAAATAACCCATAAGTTTTTAAATTTACACTTTGATCCCAATGTATACCTAAAATAACGGGAAACGGAGGAAAATTCTCTTTCTTCTCATCCATTGTTGTTTTCTCTCTCTTAGCAATTTTTGTTGTTAATTGTTTCTGTTTCTGTTGTTTTATTCATCATCTTCTGCTTCATCTTATTATTGTCGACCATTTGTTGTTGTTGTTGTTGTTGGTACAGCACTACTGTTGTGATCTGACCAATTTCTTAGGTCAAATTTTGTCTACTACATCACTTTCCACTTTGGCATTACTTCATAGGTTACTTTGGTACGTAAAATTATGATTTTTATTCGTATTTATCAGCTGGTTACACTTCTATTTTTCCAATAATGGATAGAACCCGATTATGAATCCAGCACAAGTGCCCACAATTTAAACAGATCAATCATCTGGTGCATCAGATGAGTAATCTGTTGCATCAGACTATTTATCTGTTGCATCATCATATTATCTGTTACATTAGACGTATTATCTATTGTATCAGGATGTTTATCTGTTGCACTAGACTAATTATCTATTGTATCAGAATGTTTATCTGTTGCACCAGACTAACTATCTGTTGCAACGAATGATTAATCTGTTTATAACAACACAAATCAATCCCTGCCACAAACCCAACAGATAAATCTTGCTATTGCTACTGGATTCTAAATTATTTCTTTTTACGTTGAATCATTGAAATGTTTGTTGAGAAGATAATAGACAGAATGAAAATTAAATATGGATTAAAATGTCAAAGATCAAACATAATTTATTTATTAAACAAATAAAAATACATATAATAGACTAAAAGAAAAATAATAGTCTATTATTATTATTATTATCAGCATCATCATTGTCAGCCGGCCAATCTTCAACCGAAAGTAGCAAGGCGCTCCTCAGCCTGCGTATCTCGCGAAGTATTATTGATCTAACTCCTCTCAATTCCCATTACAGATTACGAAGTTGATTCCGAAGTTCATTCACGGCGTCTTGCAGAAAAGCAACGTCCCACACTGGGTCAGCCATAATCTTATATTCTAGAGTGTAATATGAAAGACGAGATGCAATAATTAAATAGAGTATGTATTTGAATGAACGATTGAGTAAGGATGGACCTATTTATAGAGGATTGAATTTGAATGAGAGGCAAAAAGGTGCGACTATTCACCTCCATACATTAATTAAATTTTTGATTACATTAAGAAAATAAATATTGTGATATAAGTCATGACTTTTTAGATTATTATTATTAATTAGTCTTTCAAAGAATCATTTTTATTGAGTTGTGGCAACAGATTCTATATCTGTTGCATCAGATAACACATCTGTGACAACAGATGTATTATCTGTTGCAAAAAATATAAAATATGTTGCATCAGATAATATATCTGTTGCAACATATAATCTAACTGTTCACCTTCATTTATTAATTATATTTTTTATTAATGTGAAAAGTAATGAATTAATTAAATTAAGAAATATTTTGAGAAGTCATGACTTTTTAGATTATTATTATTAATTATTTCTTTCCAAGAACTGCTTTTATTGAGTTGTGACTCGATATAGGTTGCAACAGATGATATATCTGTTGTCACAGATGATTTATCTGATGCAACCTATATCGA
>NW_025835765.1:0-1050 GCF_002878395.1 Capsicum annuum
ACACATCTCTCTCCAGGGAGTATATCTACAGTCTTGCCAAAAGTGAGGTCCATCACAATATGGACATAGATCATCAAGATAAGATTTCCAACCACCAAGTTCATGTTTATTCCATGATGCCATAGTAGTAAGTAAACTAAAATAAAAATCTACCTAACACAAGAAAGAAAAGTAAACTAAAAACAAATATTTACAAGTTTGAATTCAAGCAAGTAGGCTAGAATTCCAAAACAACTCAATACGCCAAATTGTTCCCCGGTAATGGCGCTATTTTTTATAACACTCAAACTACACCTCTCTAATGAGAATGTAAGCGATCATTGTCAATATATAACCCAACTACATTGGGGTTTAATTCCACAGGGAACAATGTGAGTGGCGATTAAACTCATTTGAAACTAAAGCTACAAGTTAAATTCAAACAACTGACACGAAAGACAAAATGTGGGGTTTTGGAGATTAACAAATAATTGTTGGTCACTTTAGCTTCAGTGTTTGTAATCAAGAGTTTATGGAAAACCAGAATTATGTTCATTATGGGTTTTCGTACTTGACATATGTTAATAGTGATTCAAGATTCTCATAGTAAATAGGATAACAAATTATCTTTATCGAAGTTATGACTAAATGTCTCTCAACCTACTTAAGCATTTAATTACCTAATCCTCTCGGACTTAGGGAATTTATATTCACTGACCAGACTTTACCTCAGGTTAATCAACCTTGTTACAGTGTCAATTATTAAATGGAAATTTTTAGTGCTTCCAAGTCCCTGTCATTAATTCACTTCCTACTGTATTTGATTTCTTATCTCAAGCAAATCAAAGCAGGTGATATCTATTGTTTGCAACCAATAGACAATGAATAAAATCTTGGAATTATCAAGGAGTCCTATTACCTTTTGAATCTTAAACACTTAGCATCTTACCAAAACTTAACCCATAGATCCCATAATTCGGGTTAGAAGGGTTTAGGCACTCATGATGTAATGATCGGAACAACTAGATGAATTCATAATTTGAAAGATAAACTTACCACAAGATGAATAAT
>NW_025835766.1:0-1025 GCF_002878395.1 Capsicum annuum
ATTATGAAAATTATGGATTAGAAGTGGGATCATCCGGCCAACTTAGGTCAAGATTTGTGTTAGCCCTTATGGACTTAGTTGTGGATAGTAGACCTAGTTGAGACTAATGAGTATTATTTATGAGAATTACTTGGTGAATAAATAAATTATGATGATTTTCGTTGGATTATGATATTTAGCCCCTAGAGATGCATTTTCCTCTTTATTATGATATTTGGCCAATAGAGATGCATTTTCCTCTTAATTATGTGTAATATCCCGGAAAATTTTTCATTAAAATTTTGTGCGCAAATGTGTTGGGTTCTATCTTCTAGAATGAATTATAAATTTTCCGTGCAGAATGTCTTAGATTATGACCACCATTGTGTAGAGTATCGAATAAGCTTTCCAATGATATGTGGATCATCCAAAATGGACACCCGAGCGACGAGTTATGAACATTCCGATCGAATCGTGAATAGTAGTGAACAGTAAAACATGCAGGAAAAAGTACTGAGGCCTGGCATATTTTTTCTCCAACTTTAAATGATCATAACTCCTTGTACATAATGATCTGGGTGATCTACTATATATCAACAGAAAGCTCTGTGATTCCTTTTTCCAATGAAATTGGTTTCATCCAATTTGTCTATCGAAGCAAAAAGTTATGGTCGATATACTTCAGCCTACCAAAAGCAAATTTTTGGGTCAACTTCAAATGACCATAACTCCTCGTACACAATGATCTGGGTGAGATACTATATATCAACGGAAATATATGAGAGTCCTCTTTCTAATGAAATTGTTTTTATCCTATTTGGATATCGGAGTAAAACGTTATGGCTGATCTACTTCAAACTATCAAAACAGTCCACCAAAGGACAGATCGAGAATTATTTGATTTTTAGGGGCGTTTGGGTCATTTTCCCTCACCCAAAATCCATCCAAACCCTATATTAAAACCTATTAGAAGCATTATATGTTATATTTCATCAAATCCCCTCAAAAAGAAAACCCTAAGCTCCTACATCCAACTTAAAGAACCT
>NW_025835767.1:0-1087 GCF_002878395.1 Capsicum annuum
AAACACTTAATTGATCATGTAATTACTATGAAATTAATTGAAATCATAATTGAACTTACTAATTCATCTTTAGTTTTAGTTAAATCAATATAGTTATTTCTAATGATGACTTAGTTTGAATCATTTCAAATAAAATTGGTCAATTGATCACTCTACTCAAGACGAACATACTTAGTTGATCGTGTAATTATCATGAGATTAATTGAAACTATAATTGAACTTATTAATTCATATTTTATTTTAGTAATAAATTTAGTTATTACTAATAATGAATTAATGTGAATCAATAGATGACCAACATGTTACAACAGATGAGTAATCTGTTGGAAATGACCAAACAAATAAAAACATCTATTAAAAATGACCAAACAGATATAGACATCTGTTGCAATAAATGACTCACTTGTTGCAACAACTAATTCATCTATTGAAAATTATCAAACAGATATAGACATCTGTTGCAACAGATGACTAAGTTGTTGCAACATATGACTCATATATTGGAAATTACTAAATAGATAAAATATGTGTTGAAAATCAATTTAAAATACTAAAGCTCAAATATTTTTTAGGAGAACTCAAATGTTTTCCCCCTTGTCTAAGGTCTTATCTTCAATTTTAGCTAAATCAATTTAATTATTATTAATAATTGCTTAATTTGAATCAACAAATAACTAACCTGTTATAAGCATTTATTGCAACAGATGACTAACTTGTTGCAATAAATAGGTGATCTGTTGAAAAATAATTAAAATACTAAGAAACTCAAATATTTTTAGGAGAACTCAAATGTTTGTCCCATTGTCTTAAAGACTTGTCTTTAATTTTAGCTAAATCAATTTAGTTATTACTAATAATTGCTTAATTTAAATCAACAGATGACTAACATGTTGCAACAGATGATTCATCTGTTGGAAATTATCAAACAGATAGAAAATCTGTTATAATAGATGGGTTATCCATTAGAAAGCAATTAAAATACTAGGGAACTTAAATGTTTTTAGGAGAACTCAAACTTTGTCCCCTCGATCCTTTTGCATTTGATGTATGATACACTATTTTTGTCTTCTTTACCTGTTTCATGAAA
>NW_025835768.1:0-1302 GCF_002878395.1 Capsicum annuum
AGTGTTAGCAGTGCCCGAACAAATCTCCTTTGTCAGACTTGTGGTAAGAACCACAAGGGTATTTGCAGAGCCGGTAGTGATGTCTATTTTGGTTGTGGAAAGCCAGGCCACAGGATTAGAGAGTGTCTGCAGTCAAGTCTTCAGGGTTAGCAAAATCATTCTACAGCTCAGTCCAGTCGCCCGAACCAGCAGGGTGCCATTTCCAATGCTACCAGTAGGCAACGCCCAAACAGACTCTATGCTCTTCAGTCCCAGCAGGATTAGGAAAATTCTCCTGATGTCATTACTGGTACGTTACAGATTTTCCATGTTCATGTTTATGCTTTGCTAGACCCAGGTGCATCTTTGTATTTTGTTACTCTATACATAGCAAGTGATTTCAGAATCAGTCCCGAAGTCCTAGAAGAGCCCTTCTCAGTCTCTACCCCAGTGGGTAAAACCATCATAGCTCGGCGAGTATACAGGAACTGCCCAGTTATGATATCTCAGAAATCTACGTCAACGGATTTAGTGGAGTTTGAGATGGCTAATTTTGATGTCATTCTCGGCATGGATTGGCTTTATTCCTTATATGCCACAGTCGACTACAGAAATAGGATAGTTAAGTTTCAGTTCTCGAATGAGCCCTTCCTAGAGTGGAAGGGTAGCATTTCAACGTTCAGGGGTCAACTTGTTTCCTACCTTCGGGCAATTAAAATGATTTATAAGGGGTGTGTGTATCATCTCGTGCATGTTAAAGATTCCAGTTCTGAATATCCCAGCCTCAAAATAGTCCCTGTTGTTAATGAATACTCAGATGTCTTTCCCGAAGATCTTCCAGGCATTCCTCTCGAAAGGGAAATAAACTTCGACATAGACCTTCTTTCGGATACTTAACTTATTTCTATTCTTCCATATAGAATGGCACCAGCAGAACTCAAGGAACTGAAAGATCAACTGAAGGATCTCTTAGATAAGGGATTCATCAGACCCAACATTTCCCCATGGGGTGCGCCAGTATTATAAGTGTGCAAAAAAGATGGTTCTCTCAGGATGTGTATTGATTACCGTCAACTCAATAAGGTCACGGTCAAGAATAGATATCCTCTTCCCAGGATTGATGATCTATTCGACCAACTTCAGGGTTCCAGTTACTTCTCCAAGATAGACCTCAGATCAGGCTATCATCAGCTTAGAGTTAGAGAATGTGACATTTTGAATATAGCTTTCCTACTTGGTATGGTCACTTTGAATTTTTAGTCATGTCATTTGATCTTACCAATACCCCTGCATATTTTTTGGACTTGATGAACCGTGTGTTCA
>NW_025835769.1:0-5557 GCF_002878395.1 Capsicum annuum
AACTTCTAAAAATATTTTTTAAATATTTTAAATGATTAATTATTATGGCTTATGTACTTTTTAGGGTATTTCAACGTTTGTAATTTTTTTTTTTAAATTATAGATTCTATATTCAAATTACAACATTAATTAATTTGCTCTATATATTCCAAATTAAAATAAATTAATTGAAATATGGGAGTAACATTTACCATGATTCGACGATGTGCAATATTTACTAATTGTATACAAAATTTAAATTCAAAATAAAATACTTAAAATGTTTATGATGGGACAAGTTCCACCACCTCTACTGTTTGGTTTGCCCAAGTAAAGAACAAAAATCGAAGCACTTGGTTTATAATAATCAAGTCAAAGTCCATCATGTTCCTAGTCACTTGAATACAATCAACCTTTGCGGATATGAGTACTGAGGCTCAGTACTTCAACTGAGATAATGAAAAATTATTTTGCCTTTTTAGTTCTTTTTAGTTGGAACTTTAGGCGGTTCTCAAAAAAAGATGGTAAAAAGAATTATCCCTAGAGTTGAGACTAAGAGGAATGTATAAACCAATGCTTCCATAGATTTGATCGTGGTTTACAATTATAGCTTTCATACCTATTTGTTTTTTTTTTTTTTTATCATTAGAACGAACAAGAATAAAAATGAAGTTGATTCAAATAAAGATTTCTCTGGTACCCTATGTCAATAAAAGTAAAAGAAAGAAAATAAGGGAAAAAGAAAGATACCAAAGAAATATTATATCAGGATGCCTGTCTTTTTATAGTTGGATCTTCAAGTTTTTGAAATGCCTCAAATTCGACTTGAGCATCTAAATCTGAGTCAATACCAGCAAAAATACTCTGAAAAAGGTTCTAGCACCATGCTAAATATGTCCGAAGAAGAAGATCAAAGAAAACGAAGCATGCCCAAAAGTAAACCAACCCCTTGGACTGCTACGAAAAACACCATCGCATTTCAAAGTAGCACCATCTAATTTGAAAATTTCTCCCAATTGAGCACGTCTAGCATAATTTTTCATAGTAGCAGGATCACTATAACTAACGGCGTTGAGTTCACCGCCATAGAACTCAACAGCTACACCTACTTGTTCAACACTATACTTCGATTCTGCCCTTCTAAAAGGAACATCGGCTCTAACAATTCCATCGCCGTCTATTAAAATAACCAGAAATATTTCAAAAAAAGTAGGCATAGGACGTACAAAAAGGTCACACCCTTCTTTATCACTAAAGATAGGGTTTCCTAACTATCTAACCGCTATTCCATCCCTGTTATCCATTGAACCTGCTCTGAATAATCCTCCTTTTGCCGGATTATTACCGATGTAATCATAAAAAGCTAATTTTTCAGTAATTTTAGACCAGGCTTCTGATAAACTTTGATTTTCTGCTAGCCCAGCACTAACTCTTCGATATATTTCTTGCTGGAAATACCCCAGATACCATTGATAACGAGTGGGCCCAAATAATTCAATTGGGGTAGTTGCCGAACCATACTATATAGTTTTGGCAACAACAAAAGCTGCAGAAAAGATAACAGCAATACTACTAGAAAAGACGATTTCAATATTTCCCATACACAATTCTTTGTATAGACGTTGTGGTGGATGGACGCTAAGATGGAATAGGCCCGCTAATATGCCCAATGTTCCTGCTGCAATATGATGAGAGGCTATTTCTCCTGGAACAAAAGGATCAAAACCTTCCACGCCACGATGGATTTATAGTTTGGACTTTTCCCATTAGTCCATCAGGATTGGACACCCAAATTTCGGGACCATACAAGCCTATTACATGAAATGCATCAAAACCAAAGCAAGCTACCCCTGAGAGAAATAAATGAATTCCAAAGATCTTTGGCAAATCCAAAGAGGGTTTTCCTGTACGTTTATCACAAAATATTTCTAGATCCCAATACACCTAATGTCAGATAGCTTCCAAAAAGCATAAGCCAGAAAACACAATATGTTCTCCCACTACACCTTCATAACTCCAAATATCTAGATTCGTTACAGTCCCCTCTGTGATACTCTAACCACCCCATGAATTGGTTATTCCTAAACGAGTAATGAAGGGTATAACAAACATACCATGTCTCCACATTGGATCAAAAATAGGATCAAAAGGATAAAAAAACCGCTAATTTATATAGAGACATCGAACCCGCCCAACCAACAACCAGAGTTGTATGTATTATATGAACATAAAGCAACCGACCAGGATAATGCAATACAACAGTATGAATACAATACCAAGGCAAACCTATGGAAATACCCCTTATATCAAAGATAAATGGACACTACATAACTTTATTACATTGGAAAAGACTATAATATGACTATCCTATGGACCACTCTTGTTCAATCGATTATTTCTGAATCAAGGGTGTTCTGTTTTGGTGGTAATAATGGAACAATTCTGTTCATAGGAACAAAGAGAAGCACATTTATTCTATATTCAATAAGTACCAATACACAATGGTGGAGTTGATCTCATTTTCTATGAGCAAATGAGTCCATACTTATTTATCATTAGAAAGACCTCGTAATAATTTGAGTTTATTCATTTTGTCTTTCTTTATGAATTTTTAGAATCTATAGATAAAATAAATTCGATAAGCACCAATATGAATATTCTAAAGACAATAAAAAAATTGTTATGTTTCCATCTCAAAGTGAAATATAGTATTTAGTTCTTTCTTTCATTAATGCCTATTGGTGTTCCAAAAGTTCCCTTCCGAGGTATTGGAGAGGCAAATCCATTTTGGGTTGACGTATAGTGTGACTTTTCAGATATACTGGGTCATATGGTATTTCCCCATTCTTTCCCCTGATCAAGATATCCCCCGTTTTGCCCAAGAATGATAAAATAATAAATTGATTCATAAAAAATTTGGAGCGTGAAGTGCACTTAGATCCATTTTTAAGGAAATTCATATTATTATTATTATCAATTAGAATAATTTGTGGTTGGCTTGGTTGGACTAAAACAATGAAGTATCCAGGCTCCGTTTAGAAAAAATCCAATTGGATTGGTAAGATATCTATGATTGCTATTCATATTTTTCTTTGTAAAGAGATCCTAATTGTCAAGCAAAGTTATCTCAACTCTAATAAATACTTGTATAAAATGAATTGAAAAAAAAAAAGAAATACAAAAAGAAATAGTAATGGGAGAATTTGTCCTATATGGACAAATCCAAATCGGGCGGATCTTTACCCGGAGTAGAGCATAAACCTAAAAAGATGAAACAGACCCATTCAGGAACAAGAAAATACCATCGCGGTTTGGATTAAATCTCGATGAAAGAATACATCAATGAGAAGTTAATTCGATAAGTTTAATGACCCTTTCTTATATCTTCTAATTTTATTCTAGAAAATTGAAAATAGAAATATAAAAAAGGAGTCAAAACTCCTCTTTATTGAAAAAACAAAGAATAGCCCTTTCGTTAGAAGTAAGAAAGAACCTTTCTAGAAAAGAGAAAGAGGACTGGAATCTATACATTGATTCATAATTTTCTTGAACTGTATGCATCAAAAGGTCATGTACAGTTCCTAAGGAATACAATTTTACCCTAATCAACCGACTTTATCGAGAAAGATTACTTTTTTTAGGCTAAGGTATTACTAGCGAGATTTTGAATCAACTTATTGGTCTTATGGTATATCTCAGTACCGAGGATGAGACCAAAGAGCTATATTTGTTTATAAACTCTCCTGGGGGTTGGGTAATACCTGGGGTGGCTATTTATGATACTATGCAATTTATGCGACCAGATGTCTATACAGTATACATGGGATTAGCCGCTTCAATGGGATCTTTTATCCTGGTCGGAGGAGAAATTACCAAACGTCTAACATTCCCTCACGCTTGGCACCAATGAGGTTTTGATTTGAGAGAAAAAAGAAGACTATGCCTTTGCCATATGAATACTAAGTAATAATAGCATGGCACTTTGAATTCGATATGAGAAATTTTTGTATTTTTTTTTCAAAACATTAGATTCTATATTGAGAAAGTAGTATGAGATAAGGGGTATTTCCAATTTTTTCTTATCTATCGGGAGTTCGGTTCAGCATCACAAACTTTTTTTATTTTCATACCATAGAGTTCTTAACAATATTTATGTTATGAAAGAGTACAAAAAAATATTTTTTCTTTATTTAATCGGATTAAAAAGAAACTTTGGAATTGCTGAATCACAGACAAAAAGAAAGAACCATGTAAAGCAACGGAGCCATCATAATATTTTTTAACTCCTCCGAAAGGAAGGATGGCAATTTGATTATTTACCCATTGGAGTCTAATAAATTCTATTTTTCTATTTCTTCAATAGAAAGGAGAGGGTCAATTTTCTTTTAGTGCCATATGCACAAAAAATGTTTGTACGGTTGTTCAATTCTATCTTTTTTCTATTCTTTATCTTTCTTTTCTCTTTGCTTTATCATGTGAGATAGGATAAATTTTTATTTTTCTATATCGTCAGGGTAATGATGCATCAACCTGCTAGTGATTTTTATATGGCACAAGTAACCGAATGTGTTGTGGAAGCACAAGTAACCGAATGTGTCGTGGAAGCGAAAGAACTGCTGAAACTGCGTGAAACCTTCATAAGGGTTTATGTACAACGAATGGGCAAACCCTTCTAGGTTGTATCCGAATATATGGAAAGAGATGTTTTTATGTCAGCAACAGAAGCCTAAGCTTATGGAATTGTTGATCTTGTAGCGGTTCAATGAAAATAACATGGATTTCGCGCAAATCACAGATTTGCGATTTTATCTTCTAATTGAATATTCTATTAAGTTGAATATTCTATTAAATAGAAGTAATTCATCATCATTCGGTTAGGATCAATCTAAACCAACCCATCATATTATGTATATGATTCAACATGCCAACTATTAAACAACTTATTAGAAATACAAAACAGCCAATCAGAAATGTCATGAAAACCCCCGCTCTTCGGGGGTGCCCTCAACGTCGAGGAATATGTACTAGGGTGTATGCGCGACTCGTTTAAATCATGAGCTGGCACAAAAGAAAGAAAAAAACTTTTACAATATCAATGATCAGTACCGGTGAATGGGATATGATAGAAAAAGGAACTCCATTCATTATTTAAAAAAAACTCTATCATATCCTTCTATTGTGTATGGAGTTTATGGTTTCCATTGGTGTAAATCCAATCACTTGAACTTAAGATGATAAGAAATTCTCCATTGGTAACAAATGGTTATCCATTAAGCGGAGGAAATATTATTTTAAAAGCATAAAACATAAAGATTAGTTAGGATCCCAATCTGACAAGAACGGACTAAGAGGGTCAGCTACCCAGCAAACTTTCATAATTAAATACCATTATTGTATAGGTAGATCTGATTGTGAAAGACCTATTACTGGATAATTCATGGGTAGAGCCAAAGCGTGTGAACTATACAAGTTTTCAATAACATCAATTAGTTGATTAAATATATATTAAATTAAAGTATAAAGTAAAGGCACCGGTGTATAGAGAAGACCTCACCGTTTAAGAAGTAACCATAGAAAC
>NW_025835770.1:0-1507 GCF_002878395.1 Capsicum annuum
AGATAGTCAGGCTGAGAAGACCATTCAGACCCTAGAAGATATGTTGAAGGAGTGTGCTCTTGATTTTAAAGGTAGTTGGGATGAGCATTTGTCATTGATAGAGTTTTCCTATAATAATAGTTACCATGCTAGTATTGAGATGGCACCATTTGGGGCCTTGTATATTAGGAGTTATAAATCACCCATAGGTTGGTTTGAAGTGGGTGAAGCTACCCTGACTGGGCCTGATGCAGTGTTTCAAGCTATGGAGAAAGTTAAGTTTATTATAGAGAGGTTAAAGACCGCCCAGAGTCATCAAAAGTCTTATGCTGATGTGAGAAGAAGAGATATTGAGTTAGAAGTGGGTGATTTGGTATACTTAAAGATTTCATCCATGAAAGGGGTGAAAAGGTTTGGTAAAAAGGGGAAGCTTAGTCCCTGTTATATTGGCCCGTATAGAGTCTTGAGCCGTGTTGGTAAGATGGCCTATGAGGTTGGGTTGCCCGTAGAGTTGTCAATTGTTCATCCTATTTTTCATGTCTCAATGCTTAAGAAGTATATTGGTGATTCCATTGTAGTAGATCCTTCAGAGAATGCCGATATTCAGAATAGTCTTTCCTTTGATGAGATTTCTGTTGAGATCCTAGATTTTCAGATCCGTAGACTAAGGAACAAAGAAGTTCCCTTGGTCAAAGTTTTGTGGCAGAGCCAGTCTGTTGAGGATGCTACTTGGGAGACAGAAGCAGACATGCGAGCCAAGTACCCGCACCTCTTTTCCATAAGTTCAGATTAATCCGAAGGCATTATTCTTCCTTAATTCAGCGCTTCAAATCTAAAGTTCAACTATATGCACCTATCCTTTTATGAGTTCTTGCAATTTTCGAGGCATTCAAGAGTTTAGAGAGATTTTGAGCCCGTTTTAGCAACTTGCTTCAGCTATGTGTACTCAGTTATTCCTGTGTTCTTAGTCTAACTAGGGATATTCAAGGACGAATGTTTTCAAGGGGGAGATATTGTAAGACCCCAAAAAAATTCTCTCGTAGAATGAGCCTTAGGGTATGTCAAGTGAGGTATTATTCCGGCCCTAAAAGATTAAGAAGTGACTTTCTAAGTGAATATCGTGTTATCACATGGAAAATTTGATAAGCTTTCCGTCTATATAAGATTCGCCCAAATCTGATACCCGAGCAAGAAGTTATGGCTAATTTAATTCCTAGTCATAAAACAGCATCATTTTAGTGCATGGAGCGTCGTGGAGATGGTCTATTAGACAATTTTCAATTTCTAGTGGAACTCTACGATAGTGGTGCATCACGGAGGACTCCAATTTCCCAATAGTCAATTTCCAGTGGCCTAACGCGATTGTGACACGTTGCGCTGAAGTTCCAGGTCCAAACTAGAGGGACAACGCGATGGTTCCGTGTCGCGGTGACTACTAGATTCCCATTTGTCAATTTCCAGTGAGCCACCGCGATAGTGGCGCGTTGCGGTGGCCTATAAAATCATGTTCCCCAGTTCTATTTTTCCA
>NW_025835771.1:0-1229 GCF_002878395.1 Capsicum annuum
TGAATTTATGCATTCTATGTTGCATTCGGAGTGAGAAACGATGTGGTAATGAGTCTAACGAATGGTTTCAGCTATATGCTCTATTCCCTATCTAATCTTGGCATGTCTAGCGTCATTCGATGATGAATGTTTCTAAGGGGGCGATGATGTAATACCCCAGGAAATTTTTCGTTGAAATTTTGTGCGTAAACGTGTTGGGTTCTATCTTCTAAAATAAAGTATAAATTTTACGTGTGGAATGTCTTAGATTATGACCCACCATTGTGTAGAGTATCAAATAATCTTTCCAATGGTATGTGGATCATCCAAAACGGACACCCGAGCGACTGGTTATGAACATTCCGATCGAACTGTGAATAGTAGTGAACAGTAAAATGTGCAGGAAAAAGTACTGAGGCTTGGCGTATTTTTTCTCCAACTTTAAATGATCATAACTCCTTGTACATAGTGATCTAGGTAATATACTATATATCAACAGAAAGCTCTACGAGTCCTCTTTCCAATGAAATTGGTTTCATCCAATTTGTCTATCGGAGCAAGAAGTTATGGTCGATCTACTTTAGCCTATCAAAAGCGAATTTTTGGGTCAACTTCAAATGATCATAACTCCTCGTACACAATGATCTTGGTGAGATACTATATATCAATGGAAAGATATGAGAGTCCTATTTCTAATGAAATTGGTTTCATCCAATTTACATATCGGAGCAAAACGTTACGGTTGATCTACTTCAAACTATCAAAACAGTCCACCAAAGGACTGATTAGAGAATTATTTGATTTTAGGGGCGTTTTGGTCATTCCCCTTCACCCAAAATCCATCCAAACCCTATATTAAAGCCTATTAGAAGCATTATATGTTATATTTCATCAAATTCCCTCAAAAAGAAAACCCTAAGCTCCTACATCCAACTTCAAGAACTTCCAAAGTTCACCATTAATTCTGCAAATTTATTCAAGATTCCAAGTTCCTAGTTCAAAAACTCCAAGAACCATCATTCAAAGGCACGATAAACATCTCAAAAATGAGTATCGATCTAAAGTTGATCATCCAAGGTATATGGGATTTTTCAACAAGAACTCTCTTTCATTCTTGTGCCCAAAAGTAATTTTCTTTACAAAGGCATGATTTTTATTTGATTTTTACGAATTTCAAGCAAGAACCCATATCTTATTATGATTATTATGAAATCTTGATGTTTATTATTTTGAAAGATGAATTTACATGT
>NW_025835773.1:0-1924 GCF_002878395.1 Capsicum annuum
TGCATTAAGCTTCAATATTTCAAATCCATAATAATAACAAATTATGACAGTGAATACCAATCAATACATGCAGGAGTAAACTCAAGATTACCTACGAGAATCCTTTCACTCAATGAGATGTATTTTTCAAAAATCATAACAAACTAACCATTCTCTTATCACCAAGCACTACTACAAAATCAAGTTAACCATTATAAGCGTAGCATTGAAACAATTACGGAACATGAAAGAACAACTTACTTGGTGATAAACTCGTGATGAATCGAGAAGGTGAGCCTGCAGGATTAGATGATAAAAGAGAAAAGCTTGGAGAGGGCAAGGGTGCTTGGGTGGCGCTTAGGTTTAAGAAAAATTGAGTGGTGTTCAAGTGTAGAGGATATATTTATAGGATGAGCCATGGGTCGGGTTTGGTCCATTCACAAACGGGTTAGAAGGCAACATTTATGATGATAGGCGGTGCCTATAGCTTCGCCTAGGCATAAGCAGGTGGCGTCTAACCTATTCCCTATATTGGCATAGGCGGCGCCTAGCCTATCGCCTATGTGAGGCAGTGAGCATAGGCAATGGCATAGGTGGCGCCTAACCTATTGCCTATGTTGGAATAGGCGGCGCCTAACCTATTGCCTATGTTGGCATAGGCGGCGCCTAGCCCATTGCCTATGTTGGCGTAGGCAATTGGAAAAACGGCGCACTCTTGGTCGAAAAAGGTCCATACCTCGGGGTCACAAAATAAAGTCGCACCGCAAAACTTGTTCTTTGGGTCGAACCTACATAACTCGAGGCGCGACTCTAATGCAAATCATACTTGAACCTTACACATTTGACCACTTCCACTTACCTGTATTATTCCATCATTCCTAGACTTACCACCATTGACGTGACTCACTTCCAAATCAAAATTGGGTCTAATCTCTTCCTTTGTACTTCCTGCACCTACACTTAATCAAAAACAACAAAAATGATTAGAAGGATGGGTTGCCTCCCACCAACCCCTTAGTTTTGGTCATGGCTCGACTCTTTTTTTTGAATTTTTATTTACCAAAAACAAAATCCTAGTAAACTGATGGGTTGCCTGCCATGTAGCGCTTGATTTATTGTTGTGGTACGACATAGTTATCTCGATTACTCAGACTTCATCGAGATATATAGTGGCTATACATTTTATCGAGTCAGTTGGACCGATATATAGCTTCACTCTTTGGCCATTCACCTTAAAGACATCACCATCATTGTTTTCTAACTCCACTACTCCAGATGAGTAAACTTGGCTGATTTTGAATGACCAGACCATTTAGACTTCAACTTACCTGGAAACATCTTCAGTCTGGAGTTGAAAAGAAGTACCAAATCACCTTTCTGAAAGTTTCGTTGGATAATCCTCCGATCATGGTACTTTTTCATCCTTTCCTTGTAAAGATCTGCTCTTTCATATGCATTTAGATAGAATTCATCCATCTCGTTCAGCTGTCCCAATCTCATATCTATAGCATCATCCCAGTTCAGGTTAAGCTGCTTGAGTGCCTACATTACTTTATGTTCTAGCTCAATTGGCAAGTGACAAGCCTTCCCATAAACTAGTTGGTATAGTGACATGCCAATTGGTGTCTTAAATGCGGTCCTATATGTCCATAAGGCATCGTCCAGCTTTCTGGACCAATCTTTCCTACTGGCATTCACAGTCTTAGCAAGGATCAGCTTGATTTCCCGATTTGAAACCTCCACCTGCCCACTAGTTTATGGGTGGTACAGTGTAGCTACCTTATGTTGCTTAACCCCATACTTTGCCAATACGGATCTGAACAGCTTATTGCAGAAATGTGATCCTTCATCGCTTATGATGGTACGAGGTACCCCAAAACAAGAGAAGATATTTCTCTTTAAGAATGCCACAACACTCTTACCTTCATTATCAGCTAGCGTGACT
>NW_025835774.1:0-2383 GCF_002878395.1 Capsicum annuum
AAATAATAATTAATATAAAAATTATTGAAATAATTATTTTGAAATTTAAAATATAAAAGTGACCACATGTGGTCGCTTTTTTTAAAACAATAATTTTTAAAAAAATAATAAAAAACCAACCACATGTGGTCGCTTTTTAAAAAAAAAAAATTAAAAAAAAATAATAAAAAATCGACCACATGTGGGGATTTTTCCGACCACAATCTGTGGTCGGTTTTCCTGTTCTTTTTAGTAGTGTAGTAAAACCCACATTTTACTCCAATTTTTATGCCAAAATCTTCTTCATCTTCATTTTTATATTCTTTTACCATCTCAATATACTTATGTATACATTCTTAAAAATTTATTATAGGCTAGTTATATAAAGGATTCCAAAAAAAAAATGAAGAGGAAAATAGAACTCGCATAAACTCTTGCATATACTTTATTGTATGCATACAATACAAGAACAAAAATTGTTTAATAGATCTTTTTCGCTACACTATGAATCCTTTTCTATTTTTCTGTTCAAACCTTTTATCACCAACATCTCTTTTTCATCCTCGTATTTCTTCGCCAAAATCTCTTACCTTTTATCATCAATATCTCTTTAGTTCAATAGGATAATTAATGCATATTAATGTCAATTCAGAATAGTGTTAGCAAGCTTCATGTACCATATTTAGCTGGAAAAGAACGAGAGACTTTCTCAAAGGAAATCAAGCAAATGTGTGAAGTACTGCAGTTGATAACTCAAGATATCCATGCTCAAAGTGATGGCATTACCAGGATTGCAGGGCATCTTAGAATATTGAACCATTATCCATGAATTATTTTTATGCTTAATGTCTGACATCTTATTTCCCAAGTAGTTAGTTTGAAGTAGTGTTGCAAAGTTGCTTGTGGTTTGTTTCTTAGTTGATTAGCAGTAGTGGAGCCATAAGCCCAGGTCCTGTATTGGCTTTGTACCTATATTTAAGTAAAGAAAAAATTATAAAAAGTAATAAATTTAAGACCATAATTATGATAAATAATAACACTTTCATAAAATTATATTTTATGGCAAAATAACATTTTTATAGGACCATTCAATACATGCATTTTTACAACTAACAAGGAGTAACTTCTCCGATTTTCACTCTAACATTTATTCTCTTTCCTATTTTACTGCATCTTTTTTATTTTTGTTTAAATAGCACCTATTCTTTATGTTCTTATTCCAGTTTCTTTTCTTTTTCTCATATTTTTTCACCTTAATAGTTAAAGATCGTGCTCCACAAAATAAGGTAACTATTAATTTATAGCTATTGTATGTTATCTCTTCCCCAAGTTCTATATATTTTTTTTTGTTCATCATCGTTGTCACGCCCCTATTTTTTACCGCATCCAACCCCGCTAGGGAGTTGGTTTTAGAGAAAATGGATTTCTTCTAATTAAAATGATGTTTTGAAAAGGGATTATTTTATTTACAGAGTCGTCACTTGGAATTGAATTTGGGTGTTCCAAGTCACCTTATTGAATCCCTATTCAAAAGAAAATAATTCTTAATTTTTGGTCTGCAATCTAGAAATCCGGATAAGGAATTTTTTTGACCGAGATGAAGGTGTGAGGCACCCCTCGAGTCCCATGGCTCTAGCACGGTCGCTTTAATGACTTCCGTCTGGCTTAAATTAATCTCTTGGATATTCAATATTTGTTATCCTAAAAGTTACTTACATCCCACTTTGAATTTATTTTAAATTATTTAATTATATTAATATGTGGCTTGCCGGTAGAAGTACTTTCCGATCATACCACGAGTTTTGATATATTTCTCACAACTTTGTGGCATTTATGAATCGCTCCCATTTTCCCCAATTCTGAATAAGATTCTAATATGTTTGACATCTACTAATCCTCATTAGATCGACTTTAAAATGATATATCAATTTTATTATAATGAATGGTCGGTAGCAGGGCTTTCCAACTTCATCGTTAACTTTCATTTGTATTAAACTATAATTTTTAGAGGTTAAGAACTTAACTCATTCTTTTGCATGTGCGTTCCCTTACAAATGAGTTTTTCATCTCTTTTATTTTCATTATGAAATGGGGTTTAGAATAAATCCGCATCCCATCTCGCTCCCTTACAAATATTATATACTTTTTATGTATTATTATTAATTATGACAGGCTTTGAATTATTTCGTAACTCATCTCATTCAAACTTGCAGCAATTAATAACAAAATTAATTCAAGCCATAAAAATTAATTATATGTCGGAGAAAATCAAACCCTATTTACTCCCAAGAGACTTCCAACTAGTTAAAAAATGTGCAAAAGTATTTACTCAATTTAGACAGGAATATTCAAATATGTTGCAATAAGAAACAAGCAAACTTAATACTCCCTCCGTCTCAAATTA
>NW_025835775.1:0-1844 GCF_002878395.1 Capsicum annuum
ACTTTCTGATAAACAATTATATCTACATAAATTAGCTTTTGCTCCTGTATCTATCATAGGTTTGTCAGTTCTTAATACCTTTTTACTATTTTCAGTTAGATTTGAAAATTATAATTTCATGTTCCTATTAGTGTTCTTTCAATATATTCTGGTGCATCTGTTACATTAATATTATTATCTAATAATTATTTTGTCATATATCCAATCCATAATTGTATTATTTTTTTTGTATTTATTACACAATCTAAGTCTAAAAAGTTACAATTTTTATTAACTATTTGTTTTGGTGTCCATTAGTCATATTCAACCTTTAGATTATATCTTTTAAACTTATTCTTATAATATGTAGGTTTTCTTATTTCTGATGTTCTAGGTAGTATATTTTCATCTTCTTTTTTATCAAGAGTATTTATTTCTATGTTTCTATTTTCTAAGTTTTCTTCATTAATTACTTCTTGGTTTTTATTGATTTCTAAATTTTTTGTATTTGTCAAGATTTCTGTATATGTTTCACTATCTTATTAATCATAATTATCTGTTTCTTCAACATCTATTGTATTTATTTCTAATTCCCTCTCTTCTCTTTCTTTATTGTTTATTTCTAATTTTTTCTTTAAATTGATTTATCTCGTTTAATAATTTTTGTTGTTTATCTTTTTCTCCTTTTTCTTTCTGTCTTTTTTCATACAGATCTTTTATCATTTGTAGTTCTTTTTCTAATTCAGCAATTCTACTATTTTTAGTTTCTTCTATTTTTCGTATTTCTACTGTTTTGTTTTCTATTTCCTTTTTTCTATCTATTTCTTCATTTTTTTCCTATTCTTACCATAGCTGTCAATTTATCTTCTAATTTTAATTCTTCCTTTTCTAACATTAAATATAAATGTTTATCTATTTTTTTTATATCTTCTTCCTAGATTAGAAAATACTATTTTTATTTTTAATCCTTCATGGTTTTCATATATTTTTTCATCTAATATAAATTCTTCTTTGTTTATTTTTTATTTAATTGTTAATAGATCATATTGGTATGTATATTCTAGACTATCTATTGTTGATTCTAAATTTGATATTTTTTTTTTTTTGCATTTATTGAATTTTTACTAACTCCGGTAATTATGTTATATTGTAGTCTTTCTATCCTTATTTTTAATTCTTTACGTTTTTTAGATATTATTTACTTTAATTCTTTATATTTTGGTAATTTTTGTACGTTATTCATCTAACTAATATTTTGG
This sequence comes from Capsicum annuum, assembly GCF_002878395.1. NCBI lineage: Eukaryota > Viridiplantae > Streptophyta > Magnoliopsida > Solanales > Solanaceae > Capsicum > Capsicum annuum. The sequence goes on from NW_025835775.1 coordinate 1,239, forward strand.
GGAATATCTAAATCTAATTTTATCAGATAAGTCACGATTAATGAATTAATCAAATAAATTCAAATACATACTACTTCCGTAACTTTAAACAGCATAGGCTTTGATACCAATTGTAGAGGGGTGCGGATAGCTTGTGTGGTAAAATAGATCTATTATAAATGCCAATTGTAGGAGGTGCGGATAACATGTGTGGTAAAATAGATCTATTATAAATAAAATGGATCTATTTTTATTTGTGCGTAGATATTTCTTAACTTCTCTAAATATTTTTATTTTCATTTTCATTTTGAGTTCATTTAGGTTAGTTTTATCAATATTCATATCTTGAGGGGTGATTATATAGTAATTGATTAAATGCTTTACTATTGTATTCTTTATTTTTTTTCTCTCTTAGTTTTTGTAATTCTTCTATATTATTTTGAAGGTATTCAAAATATTCTATATTTTTTGTTTCAAAATATCCAATTAGATTGTCTTTCATAAGTTTTTCTAATAATATTATTTCTTCCATATTTTCTCTCCAATATATTAAATATTCATATTGTATCATTTTATCCTATAGTAATTGTAGATTTACAAATTTCAGTATAATAATTTATCCTAATT
>NW_025835776.1:0-1154 GCF_002878395.1 Capsicum annuum
ATAAATAAAGCATTTGAATAAAATAAAGAAGGATCATAGTCCCAAAATCAAGACAAATCAAATAAATCAAGACTTAGTATAAAAGGAAGGAAGATCACAATCTCTTCATGGATATATCTGATATGTATGCTTCTGGAAGTTGCACTACGTATGGACGTATCTGATATGGTCATACTTTATGGTGCCATACCTTAATAAATGAATCAATTTAAATCCGTTATTGAGAAGAAATCTCTTGTATTTCCTCTCAAGAAGCAACGATATAGGAAGCTAGAAACTATAAAAGAAGAAACAATAGGCTGAAGCACACACACAACTTAAAGGAGAAACCTCAAAGTGTTTCAATCTTAGTCTCACCAAGCTATGTAGTCTTTAGCTTACAATTGTTATATAAAGAATAGTATCGAGTCAACTTTGTAATACAAATTGAAGATGTGTCTTAAATATTTGAAGAACTAAACAAGTCTTTGAAACTTGTTTCTCATCACTGTACTCGACCAACACTGAAATATCAAAGGAAATATTAGAACCCAAGGGGACTGGAAGTAGACACCATATTGGCGTTCCGAACCAGGATAAATCTTCGTGTTCTTTACTTTAAATTCAATTAGTTTGCTTCAAATCTAATTTGTTTTGTAAAGTATACAGTTCTGCTGGCAAGTCGACTATGAGGAGGCGATAGTTGACTCGTGTAATTTCCAATGAACCCCCTCTTGAATTTCAGATTTAACCATCATTCACTAATTTCTAACATTCGACATTATGCCATTGACTGGAAATTTGCTAATATTTTTCCATAATTCACAAGTTATTAATTAGCCACCAATTGTCCACTAAGCACCATTCATTTACTAGTCATTCCTTAGAAATTTCACATCAATTTATCTTTTCATCATGTAATAGTAAATACCCGAAATTGAATAGGTCAGAGTATAAAAAATACCCGAAATTGAGTCAGAATATAAGTAGTACCCAAAATTGAATCGACATGTCACGCCCCAAAATCCCATCGGGCCGGACTGGCACCCGATGCCGAGAAGGCCCGGGAGAACCCGTTCAAATACCTGTACTTTCACTTACATGTCACCAAAAATTGGACAGCACTTCGTTGCATATAGAAGGATCTAATTACCTGTATCAGCACAACACACGCA
>NW_025835777.1:0-1033 GCF_002878395.1 Capsicum annuum
TTTAAATGCTGATGAACAGACTCTTCAACTCCTAAATAAGCGTGATATTGATATTTTTAAATGTAATTATAATTATATGCATATTGGCTTAGTTCAAATTGCCTTTCGGCCTCTAACTCTAAAGGGTCTTCCCGAAACATTTTTAGCTGCTTTGCGTGATGCCAGAAATCTAAATTTTTGAAAATCCTTAATGGGATCTATTGAATCTACTCTTGCATCTGGTCCTGTATATTTTAACACTCAGCCAAATTTACAATTATCTTTGATTGATGTAAATATTCTTCACGCTTTGACATTAAATGTTAAAACTCATGGATATGATTATGCCCCTGGATCTGAACTTATAGGATTATCTTACCGCATATACTATCGATTATTATCAATTCTAAATCTGGAAGTAGAAGGAATGTTAGAAGAATTTATCTGAGAGCTAAGTTTGTTAACTAACTCAATTAATTCGTCAAGTTTTTTATCAAGAGAGGAAATGTGTTCGCCTAAAACCTTAACATAAAGGCTCAAATAATTATTTTGGGCGATGAGATTATTTATTTCAGAAACAGTAATTTTTCCCACATCTTCACTGACAAACTTTTGAAAAGCAGAAAAAGTCATGCCAGTAGTATTGGGCAATATAAAGGAAGACTTAGGAGGGTAGAGTGCTTGAGTAATTGATCCATCAGAATTTTGATAAGATCTTTCGATTATTTTGACATAGGACGGTAAATATGCAGACATTAACCATGGGACAAAGAAAATAATTTTATTATGTAAAGCACAAATTTCATAGAATTCTTCTGAAATATTTTTTAATTTATAAGGAGTATAAGTTTCAAAAAACCATGTCCTAAAGGTTTTCCATTTTTTAGAAAAAAATTCTTTCTGAATATATTTTCTTGCCTGAGAACCAGGGCTAAAATCAATAAGTTGTGTCATCATGGTTAAACAGAATTTATGTCAAAATCCATTTCAGATGGAGTAGGATTTTCAATATATAATATAAGCTCTCTAGCATCCAGTTTTTCATATGAAGGCT
>NW_025835778.1:0-1957 GCF_002878395.1 Capsicum annuum
TTTTTCAATTAAAATAAAATAATAATGTATTTTAAAAATAAATATATATTTTTAAAAAAACCGACCACTTATGGTCGGTTTTTAACAAGCAATCACTACTTTTTTGATCCCAAATCTTGGTCGGTTTTTTGGTCAGAAATTAGAAAAAATCGACCACTGTGGTCGATTTTTGTGGTCGGTTTTCCTCTTCTTTTTTTTTAATAGTGATAGTAGTTAAAAAATATTGTGAGCATAATCAATATAGAGAAATAGATTAATTATAAATGTGGTTTAGCCTTTTTTTTTCTATATTATTTTTCCTTATTGAAAGAATAAAAGTTTTTAATTCTATCTTTTATTATAGAGAAAATGGTTTGAAATATACCTAAATTTTGACGAAATTTGTTGTAACATGCGTGAATTTTATGGGGGTCCTATGACCCCACCCCCTCCTAGAACTTTATGAGGGTGCTATGACCCCCCTATACTATTTATTAACCTATTTTACTGACATTTATTTGCACTAAATTTTTCTTTTTTAATATATTTTATTTTTTATTAGCTTATAAATGTCACTAAAATACATTAATAAATAGTTTAGTGGGGTTATAGCACACCTCAAAGTTCATACGCGTTACAACAAATTTCACCAAAGTTTGTATATTTTTTATCTTTTTCCCTTTATTATATAGATGATAAATACATAAATTTCTCCAAATTAATCTCCTCTCCAAAACCAATTCCGTTTTGTTAAGAACTGATCTTCTTCTTCCAAATTCTATTCTAATCGGATTTTTTTTATCTTAATATGTAAAATTTATGGGTGCGTCTTTTTTTTTTTTTTGTGACTTCTTGTAAAAAAAAAAAAAAGTTAATGTAAATAATCAATGATATAAAAATCGATCAACATTTTGAGAATATTTTCGTATGATTTACAGAAAAACTATATATACAATTTATACATCAACATATATAACTGCAACACAAAAATAATGCAGTGGACTTACAGATTAATCGCGATCCATTCATCGTTAACCTTCAAAAACTCCTCTTAGATCTTTGCTACATGAACTTATATCAATCACTTAAATCCTCGGCAAAACAATAACTTCATACTATGACTTCTACTATAGATTCGAGTTAAGCTTACAATGAATGATGCAAAACTTACAACTTTTAAAGCTATTCCATAAGTCTCTGGTTTTCGAGTATTCCATAAGTCTCTTGTTTTGGAGTGTCCAAAAATTTTCGTTCACATAGTAGCTTCCCCTTGTTGATTTGAGGCAAAATTGTCTCCTAAATTTTAGGTTTATAAGGTAGGTTTTCTTCACAAAGTTTTTATAAGATTTGAAAGCACGTATAATAAGATTCCCATGTTTATTTGAGGTAGAATTGTCTCCTGATTTTCATGTTTAGAAGGTTATCGTACTACATCTTTTATTAATATTTTGATTCTTTCCTTAAAATATTTTAACCGTACATTATAAGACTAGATATTGATACGATCATGCTAGCACAGACTTAATATATGTTATTTTTTTTATATTACTTTATGTGACACAAGTAGAATTTAGATAATCAATTATATCTTTTATATGTTCGTAGATATTTTAAGTTGTTAACTATTGTAATTTATAATACTTTTTATGTGATTTCAAATAATAAATGTTACTCTCTTTGTTCAAACTTTAGTGCCATTGATTGTTATATTTTTAAAATAATTTAAGTTTTTAATTATTGTGATTTATAATACTTTTTATTCTTTATTTCAATTTAAGTAGGACTAATATAATTTCTAATGTTATCTAATTAATATTTTATATCTTTTAAATTTTTAAGTTATTAAGCATTGTGATTTATAATATTTTTTTACATATTTTTTTGAAATGTACAACAGAATAAGTCAAACTTTTGTGGCATTGATTGTCAATTATATTTTAAAAATAATTTAAATTTTAAATTATTGTGATTTATAATA
>NW_025835779.1:0-1464 GCF_002878395.1 Capsicum annuum
TTTCCAAGAATAGTGCTTAGCCTTAGAGAGTTTTAGATAGAGTAGTGATTAACTCCATCGAGTTTATGAAACAATGCTTAGTTAGGACGATTTCTTGAGAGAGGATAGTGTTTAACCCAACTAACTTTCAAGGACAATGCTTAGCCTCAACCAGTTTCTGGAAATAGGGTAGTGCTTTACCCACTTGACTTTCCAAGGACAGTGCTTAGCCTTAGAGAGTTTTAGATAGAGTAGTGCTTAACTCCATTGAGTTTCTGAAATAATTCTTAGTTCGGATGATTTCTCGAGAGTGGGTAGTGCTTAGCCCAACTAACTTTCAAGGACAATTCTTAGCCTTAGTCAGTTTCTCGAAAGAGGGTAGTGCTTAACCGACTTGACTTTCCAAGGACAGTTCTTAGCCTTAGAGAGTTTTAGATAGAGTAGGGCTTAATTCTATCGAGTTTTCGAAACAATGCTTAGTTCAGACGATTTATCCAGAGCGGGTAGTGCTTAACCCAACTAACTTTCAAGGGCAATGCTTAGCCTTAGTCAGTTTTCTCGAAAGAGGGTAATGCTTAACCCACTTGACTTTCCAAGAACAGTGCTTAGACTTAGAGAGTTTTATATAGAGTAGTTCTTAACTCCATTGAGTTTCCGAAACAATGCTTAGTTTAGATGATTTCTCGAGAGCAGGTAGTGCTTAACCCAACTAACTTTTAAGGACAATGCTTAGCCTTAGTCAGTTTCTCAAAAGAGAGTAGTGCTTAACCCACTTGACTTTCCAAGGACAGTTCTTAGCCTTAGAGAGTTTTAGATAGAGTATTTCTTGACTCCATCGAGTTTCGAAAACAATGCTTAGTTCGGATGATTTCTCGAGAACGGTTAGTGCTTAACCCAACTAACTTTCAAGGACTATGCTTAACCTTAGTCAGTTTCTCAAAAAAGGGTAATGTTTAACCCACTTGACTTTCCAAGGACAATGCTTAGACTTATAGAGTTTTAGATAGATTAGTGTGTAACTCCATCGAGTTTCTGAAACAATGCTTAGTTCGGATGATTTCTCGAGAGCAAGTAGTGCTTAACCTAACTAACTTTCAAGGACAATGCTTAGCCTTAGTCAGCTTCTTGAAAGAGGGTAGTGCCTAACCCACTTAACTTTCCAAAGACAATGCTTAGCCTTAGAGAGTTTTTGGTAGAGTAGTGCTTAACTCCATTGAGTTTTCAAAACAATGCTTAGTTTTGAATAAGTTTGTGAGAGAGGGTAGTGCTTGACCCGCTCAGAATATAGGATGATAGTACTTAACCTTATATTTTCTGATGGTGTATAGCATACTCAAGATTTGTACTCGTCATTCAATTCCTGCATTCAAAAGAAATTGTTAGTTTTAAAAAGGGGGAAGATTGATTCGTGTCTCTGCCGGCTCCTTTGTTCAGTACTGAATCCATTGTATTTATATTGATTTCTTGAGATGTAATCCTTGATGA
>NW_025835780.1:0-2264 GCF_002878395.1 Capsicum annuum
ATCCAGTCACTTTTGGTATTGTATAGAAGTTAGTTATATGGAGGGGTGTGTCCCGACATTAGTTAAACTCTGTGTATTTTCTAAAGGCTTTGTAGACCTAATGTACAGTCAAGGTGGTGTTTTGTTAATAGACGTGATGGCTCCAACGGCCAAGTATTGTATATACATATATATGTGTGCTCTAGCTTATACAGGTGATTATTTCCTTTTATATGCGACATGATGTTGTTCAAATTTTGGGTTGTCATAGAGGTATGCATGGGAAGTATGAGGTTATGAGCTGGTTCTCCCGGGCCTCCTCGGTTACGGGTGCTAGTCCGCCCCAATAGGATTTGAGGTGTGATAATAGTGGTATCAGAGAAGTTCATCCTAGTGAGTCTACAAAGTCGTGTCTACGTAGAGTTTTGTTTATCGATGTGTCGTGCACCGATCTATAAATAGAAGGCTATGGACATTAGGAATTATTTCTTTTTCTTCATGTCTTAGATCGTACGATAGAGCCTATATTGTATATAAAGTCATAGTTGACCACTAAATTTGTTTGTTTCTCTTATTATAGTAATGATGCCGGTTACCAGAAACAAGAATACCGGTAATCAAGTAGATGTGGCTACCGGAGAGGGGACTAGTAAGTCACTCACTATACCAGCTAATCAAAGTGAGGCTCCAGCTGAGCATGCATCAGGAACTTCTTCCTCTCCGAAAGAAATAAGGGGGAGAAGAACTATATCCCCAGAGCCACCTATTAATGTTGCTGATCAAGATCTTAGAAATGCAGTGCAACTTTTGACTCGTATAGTTGCTGGCCAAGCCATTCCTACCACGGGTCCTAGTAGTACAAATAGGGCGGCTAGCCTTCGAACACAGGATTTTCTTAAGATGGATCCTCCCACTTTTACTGGATCAGATCTTAACGAGGACCCACAGGACTTTATTGATCAAATTCAAAGGGCCTTAGATATTATGCATGTAACGGGTAGAGAGACAGTGGAGCTAGTGGTGTATAGATTTAAAGGGGAGGCTATATATTGGTACGAGGACTGGAAATGATCTAGGGGTATTGATGCACCTCCAGCTACTTGGAAAGAGTTCAAAGAGGCATTTCTTGATCATTATTTTTCATTCAAGATTCGTCAGGCCCGTGCAGATCAGTTTTTAAATCTTCGTCAGGGGAATATGAGTATGAGGTAGTACAGTCTCCAATTTAATTCCTTATTGAGATATGCTCCTAATGTTGTAGCTACTATGGATGAAAGAGTTCATCAATATGTGGATAAGCTGGATCCATATCTGGTTAGAGATTGTACTATTGCCGCTTTGAACAAAGATATGGACATAGCGAGGATCCAAGCTTTTATACAGAAAATGAAATATCAGAGGCAGAGGAGAAGAACACAGGAATTAGAAAGAGGATATTCCAAGAGGGCCAGATCTACAGGGCAGTTCATGGCATCCCAAAGAGGGTTCAGACCATAGTTTTCTGCTAGACCACCTAGGCCATTATCTTCTTATTCTGTAGCTAGTGCCCCATGACAGTTCTAAGGGTCCAGAGGAAATCAATTTGGGCATAGAAGTGAGAGTCAGAGTTTGTGGATAGTGGGGTACCAAGGGCAAGGGAATATGAGCCAATCGAGACCTCCTCGAGAGCCATGCAATAAATGTGGAAAGTATCATTTGGGTGCATATCAGCTGGGTACCAATGTTTGCTTTTGGGTCGGTATGTCGGGGCATATGATGAGAGAATGCCCACAAAGGGGCATAAGGGGTATGGCACGACCTACGAGGTTATTTGTTGCATCATCATTATCAATGTCTTATTCAGGAAGGGGTCCACAACCAATGGGTCGTGTTAGAGGTGATAGAGGAGCCACGAGTTCTAGCGGGGCTCAAAATCGTACGTATGCTCTAGCGGATTGATAGAATTTAGAGGCTTTCCCAGATGGTTACGGGTACGTTGTCTATCTTTTTATTCGATGTATATGCCTTAATTGATCCCGATTCTACATTATCTTATGTTCCTCCATTGGTTGCTGGAAAGTTTGAAAGAATACTTGAACTGTTAGTTAAGCCATTTGAAGTGTCCACACCGGTTGGGGAATCTATTCTAGCTAAAAGGGTTTATTAAAACTGCATAGTAACTTTTTGTGGTCGTGATATGATGGCTGATCTCGTAGAGTTAGAAATGGTAGATTTTGATGTTATAATGGGTATGGACTAGTTGGCGTCTTGTTATGCCACAATTGATTGTTGTACGAAAAAGGTAT
>NW_025835781.1:0-2354 GCF_002878395.1 Capsicum annuum
TATGTGAAAAATATAGAGAAGAAATAAAAATGGAAAAAATATTAATAAGAAATTTAGCATGTTGCAAAGATAAAATAGCACCTCAATTTGATTGTGAAGAAAGATATTATAAGAAAAGAAAAAGACATACGAAATATAAGAAATACAAAAAATCAAAATATAAGTATAAGAAACCAAGAAAAAAATATTATGTAAAAAATTATAAACATAAAAGACCATATAGGAAAAACAAATCTATAAAAGAATGTACTTGTATAATTGTGGAAAACTAGGACATTTAGCTAGATATTGTAAACTACCAAAAAACCCAAAAAAGAAACAAATATCAGAAATAAAAATAGAAAATACAGAATATATGCAGATAGATTATATAGATTATAAATTAGAAAGTGAAGATAATATATATGAAATTTCGGAGAATGAAATAGATAGTGAATTAGATGAATCAAATGACTGAAGAAGATATAAAAATGAACCAAATAACTGAAGAAGATATAAAAATAATAATAAAGGAAGAATATTTAAATAAAGAAGGAACAAATTAAAAAATAATATTTGACAGTAATATATTTGAAGAAATAAAAGGAAAATAATTAGACTTGAGTGTAGAAAAAATATTTAAAATACCAACAATAAAAAATATATTTAGTAGAAAAAAGGAAGAATACTACGTAGTAAGCCAAAAAGAACATGTAATGGACTGTAGATATGCAAAAGGAAGAGCTAGTATACCACTAGTAACAAAAAGAATAATTAATAAAGAAATAAACGATATAAAAATTAAAGACCCAATAAAATATGTACACCTTGGAGGAACAGAGATATTAATAAAATCATGTTTTAGAGAAGGAATAGATACACCAATAGAATTATATTTAGCAGATGATAGAACTATAAAACCTATAGAAAAAAGTATAATAACAGCCATAAAAAGAAATTTAATATACCAAAAATTTAAATTTATAATAAGTGCGAATTATTCAGTAACAATAACAGATAAAAATATAGATAAATCATTAGTATTATATTGGAAAATAGCAGGAATAGAACTAACCCCAAGAAGTAAAATATTTACAGCAAGATGTAAAAATCTATATGTATTAACAACAAAACATAAAATAACGGGAAAAAATAAAATTAATAAAATACAAATAGAAAGTCCTTTCGAACAATTTGTAAAAATAATTGATAATAATGATTATAGTTACAAAGGCATAGATATAGAAGAAGATTTAGAAATAATAAATGATAGAATAAGTACAACAAAAAGAATAGTTTATGAAAAAACAGAATCATCAAGCTCATAAAAAAGAACAAGTTAAGAAACAACTTCAATAGTTAATTTAACTCAATAATATATAACAAGAAAAATAAATGAAAAAAGAATATTTAATACTCTTAAACACAGGACAAGAAGAAAATTATATAGCAAAATATCTAGTAAAAAGTGAAGAAATAAAATCTAATAGTACTATATGCCCAGATCTACCAAGGAGTCTAATAAACATTAAAGATACGACAGAAAAAGAAATAATAATAGGAGTCAAAAAAATAAAAATAGAATTTGAAATAAAGGAAGAAATGTAAAAAGCAGACATAATATTAGGAATAAAATGGTTAGAACAAGTAAAACCATACAATATAGAACATACACAATTATCTATAACATATAATAAAGAAACATTATTCATAAAAAGAGCTTTAACATAATATGAAAATATATGTACTTGTAAAAATAATAGTAGAAGAATATTATAATACGTATTATACACCTATGATAGATACAGGAGCAGAAGCAAACTTATGTAGGTGCAACTGTTTACCAGAAAGTAAATGGGATAAATTAAAAACACCAATAGTAGTCAAAGGATTTAATAATGAAGAAAGCTTAATTACATCTAAAGCTAAAAATGTAAAAATACAGATATGAGATAAAATAATAACAATAGAAGAAATCTATAATTATAAACTGACATCAAAAGATATTCTTTTAGGAATGCCATTTTTAGATAAATTATACCCATAATAACTAAAACAGATTGGTGGTTTACAATATCATGTAAACAAAAAGTAAGAGCAAAAAGAGTTATTAATAAAATAAGAAAGAAAATTGATTGGATAGAAGAAAGTGAAAAAATTACACAAAAGTTAGAAAATATAAAAAATACAGAAGACATAGTAGAACTAGTTGTATTTTTGATAAATAAAAAAGAAATAACTATATTTTCAATAGATAAGGTAGAAATAATAATAATAAAAAATTAAGACAATTATATAGTGAAGATCCATTAAAAGGATGGAAAAAATATAAAACTACTATAAAAATTGAATTAATAGATAAAAATAGCATAATA
>NW_025835782.1:0-1955 GCF_002878395.1 Capsicum annuum
CTAAATCTTGCCTATTTAAAGGGTAACATGTTCCCTGAAACAGGCATCTTGAATATCCCATAAGCTGATGGGTATTCGTAAAAAGATTGGGATCTCCAGTATCCCACAAATTCACGGGATATTTACAAAGAGATCAAAGATCTGAAAAGTCCAAAAAAATCATGGGATATTCATAAAGATCAAAATCCTCTCTTTTTGATATTCAAATACATCAAGAAGACAAACCCTCCTTTCATAGAGAACAAATCCAAATTTTCCTACGTTTGAGAAATACGCCACTAATGACCCTCGAATTATGGACAAATTCATATCCAAATCTTCATACATTCGAGAAATATGCTATTGATGGCCTCAAATTACGGAGAAAATCATGAGAGAAGAATCAATGGAGAAACAGATTCGTACCCCCATCGTTTATCAATAAAAATTATTATTTCTTCATATTTTTATTTGTGGTTGAAGTTTATTTTTCATGAATTAAATTATGTTGAAAACACTGGTAGTCTAGCAGCTTCCACCGCTGGTAGAGGAAAAAGAGGAGAACCAACGTTCTTTTCGAGTTGTATTTTAACGATGAAGAAGAGACAAAGGATTAGAGGATTTCGTTCATGGGTTAACTAAGTATTGGTCCGGGTTTGGGATATTAGACTGGTGCTTTTACTGGAAAAATAAGGGGTCAGGATTTGATGGTTAATTGGGCTAAAAAAAATAGGGGGTTTTGGGCTAGAAATTACTTAAGGAAACTGGTCCAAATAGATAAGTTAATTAATCTAATTTTCCTCGATCAATTTTAATTAACTAATTTATCGATGCTTACTTTATTCTAATTAATTTTCTCAAAAGTATACGTGTATACATATATATGTATGTAAACATGCATGTATGATTTTAAATATGTACGTATATTATATTTAAAATACATTTGACTATAATTCAAAAATAAATAAATAAATAAATAAAAAATAAAAACAAAATAGAGTAAATCTGTAGAAAATATAATAATATAGCAAGGATTATATTGCTATGCTAACATATATTTATTTATTCATTTTAGTAGAAGTAGTGAAATAATAATATAAAATTTATTTATTTATTTTTCGAGTAAATATCCAAGATGTGATATTAGTATTTCAATAGTAAGGATAAGAAAATAATATCATTTTCAAACTATTAATGTTAAAATAAGGAAATATATTGTGCAAAAATATTCAAGAATTCTAACGATCGAGAAATTAATTTTGTTAAAAAGGAGAGCCAAAATTGAATGTCAATAAATGGTACCCCTAAATATCAAAAGGGTAACTCTCCTTTCTCCATACCCAATAGATCTAAGATTTGTTTCTGTACTTCAATCTTCACCCCACCAAAGTAGATGGATGACTTTTTCAAATTAGCTTGCAGTCCAGGCGCACTTTAGAACTGTTGAAATTGGCAAAATGCTCTATTGAACCCTTGTACAATGTCAGTTTTATAAGTTGGACACTTTTACTTACATATTTGTTATCCGGACCCTTAAATCCATCAAAAAATAATATTTTGCACCCTTTGACCATTGACCTTATGTGGCAAGGTCATGGTGACTAGGACAAAGAGAGTATAACCACTCGCCTAGGGGTGCGAGTGGGGATAAATTTTTGGCCAATCTTACATTAAATTAATTAAAAAATAAAAATAATATTAAAATTTTAAAAAAAAATAAAAAAGGGTCCTTTTTTCCCTTCATCTTTTTAAATTTTAAAAAAAATTTAAAATTTTAAAATTAATTTAAAAATAATTTAAAAATATTTTTTAAATTTAAAATTTTATTAAAAATAATTTAAAATATTTTTTAAATTTAAAAAATAATAAAAAAAGGATCCTTTTTTTTTCTCCATCTTTTTAAATTTAAAAATATTTTAAAATAATTTTAAAATATTTTTAAAAAAATAAAAAATCATTTTAGAAATATTTTTAAA
>NW_025835783.1:0-2137 GCF_002878395.1 Capsicum annuum
ATACGTCCCAAACATAGCTGGTCTTGATGGCAAGTCCATGAATTTGTCGGCCAAAAATAACATCATCTGATCCAACACTCAGACCAAGAACTGCTGCAAAAGTAAAATCCGAAGGCTGAAAATCCACATTCCGCATTTGCATAAAAAGCTTCACTGCTTCTTCACGGAAACCATATTTTGTATGCCCCGTTATCATAACATTGAAGCTTACTGAATCTTTAGTTGGCATTTCACTGAAGAGTTGAGACGCTGTATCGAGGCAGCAAGTTTTGCAGTACGAATCTACCAAACTGTTGCAAACAATAAGACTTGAACTTAATCCAAATCTAATGACATGGGAATGAATCTGATGTACTTCTTTCAACGTCGTTGTATCATCAAAACCCGATAAGAGAGTTGCAAAGGTGATATGATCCGGCTTCACCCCCGACCTACACATCTCATTGTAAAGATTGATAGCTTCTTTCGGCCGATTGTTCTGAGAGTAACCACCAATCATCGTAGTCCATGAAACCTCATTACGAGAGACCATGCTATCAAACAACTCCCTCGCATGAAAAAGATTACGGGACTTCACATAACCCGAAACCATCATGTTTACAGAGCAAGTGTTTTTGTAAGGCATTTCATCAAACAGTTTGCGTGCGCTTGCTATTTGATTTGTTCTGACTAAATCCTTTAGTTGGAAGTTAAAGCGAGAGATTTCAGGGTCGAACCCCGTTTTAACTATCCGGGCATCTACTGGAACATCAACAATGCGTTCACTGCATTTCATAATCAACTTTCAATTAAAATGTATAAACCAAGATACCGTTATGAAGAAAAGAATAAGTAATAACAAGAAAGAAAAAGACCTGAGGCCACAGTAAAATCTCTTGTAAAACATCTGAATTGCACCCTGTGGATTTTTAGCTCTCATATTACCCATTGTGCTGCAACGATAATAGAAGATCAAGTTCCATCAATGTTATAAGTATTATTAGCAGGAATTTACCTGATCAACCGAGAAAGTTACGTATTTTCTGTTTTCCTTTTCTCTTAATTGAAACTAACCATCATTGGCAACAAACTTGCCCTATGCTTTCAGCCAATTAATTTAAACGTACCTGAAAGGCCAATGGTCAGACTCGGTTCGTTTCCTGCACAGGACCAAGCTGACAGAAACCAACTTGCTGCTGGCAAGGAAAAAAAAAAGGACTGTTCAAGGAGAATTGGGAGAAGTGTTTTCCGAAAAAAACACGAGGCCAATACATGCATATCAATACTTTTAAATTTAAAATTTATTTTACTTAATCATAATTAATTAATATATATTTTACTTAATTTAATTATATAATCATGATAAAAAATATTATTTTGGTGCATACACTAAATAAGTGTAAGTTTTTATATTTTTTTTTCAAATGGTAACTAGAGAAAAAATAATAAGTACTCCCTCCATTTCATATTAATTGACCATAACTTAACACACCCATTAAGAAAATCTTAATTAGGAGTTTATTTTATCAAATTAACCTTATTAATTATGTTTTGAAAATATAAATTTGAGTAAATATGCTTTGTTTAGTTATTTAATGATAAAGATAGTATTAGAAGAATATAATAAAATCCTCTTGATCTCATCAAACAAATAGCTAAATTGAAACAAATATTTTTTAAAAAATGATCAACTAAAACGAAACAGAAAGAGTAACATATTATCCCAATAATATTACATAATCTCCTTTTCTCCTAAGTTAAATGTTTGCTCAGTTTTATGTTGTTTGATATATTTTGATTAGACATTGAATTTTAAAAAATTAAAAAACTTTTGAGTATTTGTGACTTTACATTGAGATATATATATCAAATATATCATAGTAATTTGAGTTAATACATAAAAATGGTTCTAAACTTGACATCAAATTATAACTTCGACCTTAAACTTTGACAGTGCACAAATATAATCTTTAACTATTCAAAACTGTACAAATATGATCTTCAATCCTAAGTAGCAAAACGTGTATTCAACACGCAAAACTGAGCGCGTCCAGCTTAAAATCTAAGAGTATAATACATAAATATGACCTTAAACTTTGACAGTGCACAAATATGACCTTTAATTATTCAAAACTGCACAAATATGACATTTAAATGA
>NW_025835784.1:0-2218 GCF_002878395.1 Capsicum annuum
CTTAGTGGTACCATTTGTTTTAATCTAAGTCTAAAGTGGTTTGTTTCTGCATGATAACCTGTCCATCTCAAAATCCCGACGGTCGGGAACTTCTCCCTTTTTATCAATTGTTAAATATAAGCCTTGTGTGTTGTTACAGGATAGATCTGCCTCCAAAGTCTAAATTCCTAATGGTTTCTAAAGTGCCCAAAAAGTTAATCAAGTGGTGAGGCACGTTCAACTACTCCGAAAGGCAGGAGTTATCAAAGAAGCTAGGCACTCTCACTTCTCTCTTGTCTATCATGCCTCGTCCAAACTTGATCAAGGTTGGATTGACTTTTTGGGTTCCAACTTGTCTGGTTTTTAGGTTTGGGAGTTGTGAAATGACACCTACCCTGGCGGAGATATCTGGTTTATTTAAATTGCCCTACATTAAAAAGATGATGATTCGAGCGCGGTGTCATTCTCCCAATAGGTTTCTCCACTGTTATGGGTTGAAAGTTAATGACCATCTGGGTTGCCCTAACCAATCTTCGATCTCTTTCTATTACTTGTATGCTCGGTTTGGCCTCTTAGATGGTTTTGATTATTTTTTAGATGAATTTTATACAACTAATAAGAATTGGGAGAAACGTCGCCTTGAAGTCTTCGCCTTTGTTCTGTTAGGCACTTTGGTACTCCCCTTGAAAGGTAGGCGTATTAATACTCAGTTGTAATTTGTGCGATGGCCTTATTTAACAAGGATAAGGGAGACAAGGTCACTATCGTGCCTCTGATCTTGGTGGAAATATACAAAGCTTTGACCGAGATAAAAGGGGATATGCGATTTTTTTAGGGGAGCAACCTAGTGTTACAACTATGGATGATAGAGCATTTGCACACCCCTTCTTTGCTTAAATCTGATGTGATTGACCGTTGTCTGCCTAGTCGAGTGGAAATCATAGAACATAGAATGGGTTTTGCTAAATTCTCATTGTCTATAGAAATCGACGTTTGGGTTGAGTTCCTTGAATCAAGAACAGAAAGCAATGTCTTGTGGACCTATCTATGGTCCCGACCGAAAGTAATCTTGGTTGGATCTAGCATACACCCCCATCTAGTTTTGTTGGGGCTTCATTGTACCCGACCATACACTCCTCTTAGGGTAATGCGTCAATTGGGTAGATTGCAAGATGTTCCGCCAATAGTGGACTTTCAATAGGATGTGGAGTACTTTAGGGACCAAGCCAGGGATGAGATCAAGTATGAGCAATTCTAGAGTAATGCAACACGGCAGGGCATGGATACTCTCAGGACAGGTTTAGATAATCCCGGATACACTCAAGGATATGGAATCTAGTTACAATTTATTACTCGGGGTGTCATCATACCATTACTAGTGAAGCTTAGAGGGAGGATACAAGATGAATGCATAGTTAGCGACCATCAGGATGAAGGGGCGGGGGCCAAGGTAGAGGCACTAAGAGTTCAGTTATTAGGTTTGCTCAAAACTGTGGAGGGGTGTCAGAACAGTCTTTTCAAGTGTACTCCTCACGAGGCAGGATACGTGCCAGGGGCATCTTCCCAAATATCGAAGGGTCCTTACAAGATATGCTATATTATTTGAATGGGAGAAAGAGAACTTCACAGGCAGGTCCATCTCAGCTAGGGTCATCACGCAGAGCACCAGTTTGAAAGAGCATTTCCTATCTTTTGTTTAGTTTGAGTCCTTTACTTTTCTGCCATTTGTAGTATTGTGTCTTTGTTAAGTCGGTGTCAAGTTTTCTTTAACTTTGGAGTTTTTATTAGGAACATTATGTATGTTATCATGTTAGTCTAGAATGTCATTTAGTCTTTGTTGATTAGTATCGAGGTTGTCTTAATTTCGTTGTGTGTTTTTGTTGTTTCTTTCATCAAAATGTTATGATGTTATGTCTTTCTTTTGTTTGTTTGTTTTCATTTTTTGTGAAAAAAAAACTTCAACTATGTGATGTTTATGCATATGCATCCCGAATTATGGAAGATTTGATTCATGAACAACATGATACGTAGGCAACCTACTTTTGGGTTCGATCTAATATTTGGTTTCTTTGATTTCCCCCAATTTTCCTCTTTTAAAAAAAAACAAAAGCCATAAAGAAAGATAAAAAGAAATGGGATAGCGAGAGAAGAAAAGAAAGAAAGGATGATGAGAGCAGAAAGGGAAAGAACAGAGATTGATACAAAAAAAGAGAAATAAGGGCGGAAGAAAAGAGGTGTG
>NW_025835785.1:0-2155 GCF_002878395.1 Capsicum annuum
TTCTACTTCTACAATTATTTCCTTGTATAAAACCAACGGCAAACCGAATTTTTTCAATATAAAACTCAAAAAACTCAAGATCATCTCTTCTAATTAAATTATATATGACATGCACATTTAATATGAAAAATTTCAGATAACGGCGAAGATAGCTTAGATTTTAATTTTGTTATAGCAGTCTTGTTGTTAGAAGCATTATCAAAAGCAATACATAAGATTTTATTTTCGATACCATAAAATTCTGCAGCTTTAGCAATCGAATCAGCAATAAAATCTCCAATATGTTTACAATCTTCATCATATAAAAAAGTAAGAATACGTTTTTGCATAGTAAAATTACTATCTATCCAGAGACAAGTAATAGTTAAATAATCATTTTTATTTACAGCATGCCCAAGATCAGAAATTAGGGACATTCTAAATTGAATAAATTTCAACAATGTTGATAAATAAAAATAATATTGTGAATGAAGTCTAAAAATATCGGCCCGACAAGTACTTCTAGGAATACCATTAAACATAGGATTATAAATTGCTTTAATATAATGAATAAAGGCATCAGAAGAAGGAAAACTAAAGCAAACAACCCACAACTATCATTTTAGCTATTTCTTCCCGGTCCCTCAATTTATTATACTTCTTCATTACTTGATCGGCTGCTAGGTCCATTGTAGTTTGCGTTGGCCCACCAACATCAACACCATCTCGTGCAATATTTAACTCTCTTTCGTGAGCATCACCTATATGTCTCATTAACGTACCCGTACCCTTTCTTACCTCTACTTTTATGCTTATATATTTGTTGACAAATATTGCATTGCACCTCAGTATCTGATATGCGTTCAAAAAATTGTCATGCAAAACTAGTTGTTTTACGAGCTCTTGGGGCACGGGGAGGAAGGGGAGGGAGATTAACCAATTCAGATCTAGCGTTAACATTTTCTATTGCGAGTGTCTCACTAATATTTTCATCATCTTAGTCTAAATTAACCACATCTACTTCACTTTTTTCTTCTATACCGTAATTTTCCTGAGCTTCTACATAATCCATATCGTGGGCAACTACACCTAAAGGTACGCCTACTTTTTCCTCAAAAGGTTGACTAAGTGGTGCCGGAGGCACACGGGTATATCTACTAAATGAAGTACCTCTACCGCTAGTAATTCACTTTTTACTACCACTACCACTTCCGGGACAAAAAATTTTAACACCTTTAGTAGCGAGGTTTCTTAATTTATCCATAATATAAACTAAACTAAAAAAATTTAAAATACACAAATATAATAAAATTAAATATTCAATAATTAATACACTAAATAAAAATTAAACGTAAGAGATGGAACGACAATACCTAATTTTGGAAGTATCCGAAGATTGCGACTTTAGAAACTTCCACTCGTACTTTGTAATCGCCAAATGAAAAAATTAAAGTGAGCACTTTAGGAAATTAAATTTATAGAATGTTTGAGAATTGAGAATTGAGATTTGAGTGAGAATGAAAATTGAGAGAATGAAAAATTATGTGGAAAATGATTTGAAAGTGTAGGGTATTTATAGGAATTTTTTTGGGGTTAAAATATAATTTTAAAAGTAATTTTTTTTTAAAAAAAATAATAAATGCCAAACTAGCCATTTGGAGCTAAAAACGGCTATATAGCCGTTGGGCCAACGGCTAGTTTGGGCCCAACGGACCAAAGCACACTTTTGTTTTAAAATAAATTCGGGCCGGTTAACAGGCGGGCCCAGATCGGGCTTGGTCCGGGTTGGGTTAACCGTGCCCAACCAAAAAAATAAACCAGACCGAGACCTGGTACCCTATAGTCCATGGGTTGACCGGGCCGATTTTCTTAACGGGCCAGGTCGGTCGGGTCGGGCCGGCCCGTTTGACAGGCTTACTCCTAAGTAAAGCATCTAGTACTCTTGAACTATAATCAAATTTGCTATGACACATTTCAATTTGGGTCTTGTTATCTTCTTGAACTCAATTTTAGCATATTTTTGTCACCCTTTTTAGCTGACGTGACATCTTTGACGCGAGGCTCATTGTTATGTAATAAATATGTCATGCACGAAAGAGTGACAAAAATACACTAAAACTAAGTTCAGGGATAATAGGGACTCCCATAAAGTTGAGTGTGTCGTAGCAATTTGTCA
>NW_025835786.1:0-1434 GCF_002878395.1 Capsicum annuum
TTTTTTTTGTGTGTTTATGTGGTTTGTACATTTTATAGTGTCCAAATTAGCCGATACATTCCACCGAGCGATCGTGGTCGAACCGCGAGATCAAGGGGTTCCTAACACCTTTCCCTCGGTCAACAGAATTCCTTAACCGGAATCTCTGTTCGTAAACCAGTCTTAAAGAGTCAAAACCGTTTTGAAAAGGATTTCGAAAGGTGACTTGGCACACCGAATTATGACAAGTGGCAACTCTGAGTTTTGAATATAAAAAGTCCTTTTCAAAACAAATCTCTATTTTGTCACTTAATAATGAAAACCCTTTCAAACTTAAAATCGAATCTTTTTGGTTAAAAAAGGGGTGTGACACCCGTTTAATCTTATAACCTTATATTAGTAAACAACCATATAAACTTATAACCTTAATCTCTATCAAATATCTCATATCGTAGAATGTAGATCATTGTAAAGTACCAATGCATGGAACAACATCAACATGAGCTATTAGGCCTTTGTCAAGTTTGCCAACAGTTTTAGTTGTTCATTTTACTGTTTGTTTTATATATTTGGGCTGTAGAATATTTGCTGTCTGCTATTCACAACGATCCTACTTCTATTAATTTCAGTTTCTCTTTTGGCAATTTCAATTGTTCTTTAAATTTTATCATCTCACATTTGGATGTTTGTATTTCTTTCTAACCATGATTGGTTCTGGCTAACTTATATGTGGTTTACGTACTTATTTGATTGCGGAATAGTCCTTTTTATGTTGTCATTTAAGTGCTAATTTGTATTTTTGTTCTCTTTTTATTGGTGTCCAAAATGAAGAAAGATATGAAGAAAATGATGAAGATATTGACCTTACTTTAGAAGATTTTTGGATTGTGGACGAATTCTCTAATATCAATAATTTTGTGTTGAAATTTTTAAAACTTATCGTGACTTGAACTTGCTACAGTGTAAAAACTTAGCTAATCATTTTGGACTTGATTCATTTTACTTTTGGGTTTAAATAACTAGTTTGTTGCATATTTTGAATTATGAGATTATTAATGAATGATTTTGTTTTGTCATGTGTATATATTGTGTTATAATTTATAAAGCGTTGCAACAGAATAACAAAAGAGTTGCAATAGATGCTAATGCAATGGTTTAATGTCATTGCAATAGATGAAAAGAGGTGTTCCAATAAGTAATGAAATAGTTGTAACAGGTAGTCAAAAGGCGTTGCAACAACAACAGTGTCACAATAGCTGTTATTCCAATGGTTAGTAACCGTTACAATATCATCTATTGCGACAATTATAAACCATCACAATAGATGAAAATAGTCATTCAAAAAATAACAATCGCAATAGGTCTATCTATGGCGATGGTTTCCAGAAACCGTCCCCATAGCTCTACCTATGGCGACGGTTTAGACAACCATTGCAGAAACCGTTGCAATAGACC
>NW_025835787.1:0-1112 GCF_002878395.1 Capsicum annuum
ATCGAAATTTTTAACGTTACTACATTCTTTCCGGCGAGGTCACAACATTTCAAACATAAATTATGATAGAATCTAAAAAATTAAGGATAGAATCTCAAAATATGATCCACAATCATAAATTAGATCTATGGTGATGGTTGTAATACCGTTGTAAAAGACAAAAAAACCGTTGCCATAGACCTATCGCAACGGTTCTGCAAGCATCCAATAGGTGAGCGTTACGATCGGTCTATTGCAATGGTTTCTGCAACGGTTGTCTAAACCGTCGCCATAGGTAGAGCTATGGGGATGGTTTCTGGAAACCATCGACCTATTGTGATGGTTATTTTTTGAACGACTATTTTCATCTATTGTGACGGTTTATAACCATCGCAATAGATGATATTGCAATAGTTACTAACCATTGCAATAGCAGCTATTATGACGGTGTTGTTGTTCTGATGCAACGCTTTTTGACTACCTATTACAAATATTTCATTACTTATTGGAACGCCTATTTTCATCAATTGCAACGGTTACTTACCGTTGCAATAGACTCTATTCTAATGAAATTAAACCGTTGTCATAGCATCTATTGCGACTCTTTTGTTATTCTGTTGCAACGCTTTAGAAATTATAACACAATATATACACATCAAAAAACAAAATCATTCATTAATAATCTCAAAATTCAAACTATGCAACAAGCTAGTAGTTTAAACCCAAAAGAAAAATGTAATCAAGTCCAAAATGATTAGTTAAGTTTTTACAGTGTAGCAAGTTCAATTCACGATAAGTTTAAAAAAATTTTACACAAAACTATTGATATTAGAGCATTTATCCACAACCCAAAAATCTCCTCAAGTAAGGTCAATATCTTCATCATTTTCTTCATATCTTTCTTCATTTTGGACACCTATAAAAAGAGAACAAATAATTTAAATTAGCACTTAAATGACAACATAAAAAGGACTATTCCACAACAAAATAAGTACGTAAACGACATATAAGTTGGCTAGTGAAGAGGCAAATCAACCAATCATGGTTAGAAAAAAATACAAACATCTAAATGTGAGATGATAAAACTTAAAGAACAATTGAAATTGCCAAAAGAGAAAACTGCAGCTTCACAT
>NW_025835788.1:0-3719 GCF_002878395.1 Capsicum annuum
AAGAGTAGGTACTTGAAATGTGAACTTTTCATTTCAAATGTAGTTTGATTTGGTAACTTATAAAGTGAATTAGTGACATGAAAGTGATTTAGTGTAGGTACTTGAAATGTTAACTTTTCATTTAAAATTTAGTTAAGTTTGGTAACTTGTAAAGTGAATTAGTGACTTGAAAGTGTTTAAGTGTAGGTACTTGAAATGTGAACATTGCATTTTGAATTTAGTTTTGTTTTGTAACTTGTAAGGATAATTAGTGACTTGAAAGTTTTTTAGTGTAGGTATTTAAAATATGAAATTTTCATTTTGAATTTAGTTTTGTTTGGTAACTTATAAAGTGAATTAGTGGCAAGAAAGTGATTAAGTGTAGGTACTCGAATTGTGGACTTTTCAAGTTGAATTTAGTTTAGTTTGGTAACTTGTAAAATGAATTAGTTACTTGAAAGTGTTTAAGTGTAAGTACTTGATATGTGAACTTTACATTTTTAATTTAGTTTAGTTTTGTAACTTGTAAGTATAATTAGTGACTTGAAAGTGTTTAAGTATAGGTACTTGAAATGTGAACTTTTCATTTTCAATCTAGTATAGTTATGTAAATTGTAAAGATTATTAGCGGCTTCAAAGTATCTAAGTGAACGTACTTGAAATGTGAACTTTTCCTTTTCTATTTGGCTTAGTTTTGGTTACTTGTAAAGTGAATTAGTGACATGAAAATGTTTAATTTTAAGTATTTGAAATGTAAACCTTTCAGTTTAAAATTAGTTTAGTTTGGTAACTTGTAAAGTGAATTAGTAACTTGAAAGTGATTAAGTGTAGGTACTTGGAATGTGAATTTTCATTTTGAATTTAATTTGTTTTGGTAACTTGTAAAGTGAATTCTCACTTGAAAGTGATTAATTGTAGGTACTTGAAATGCGAACTTTTCATTTTGAATGTAGTTTAGTTTGTAACTTGAAAGTGAATTAGTGAGTTGAAAGTGATGAACTGTAAGTACTTTAAATTTGAACTTTGTATTTAGAATTTAGTTTAGTTTAGTAACTTGCAAAGTGAATTAGTGACATGGAAGTGTTTAAGTGTAGGTACTTCTAATGTGAACTTTTGATTTTGAATTTAGTTTAGTTTGATTACTTATAAGGTTAAATAGTGACTTGCAAGTATTTTAAGTGTAGGTACTTGAAATGTGAACTTTTTAATTTTGAGTTTAGTTTAGTTTGGTAACTTGAAAAATAAATTAGTGAGTTTCACAGTTTTTAAGTGTAGGTACTTGATAAATTTGAGGTTTTCATCTTGAATGTAGTTTAGTTTGTAACTTGTAAGTGAATTAGTGACTTGAAAGTGATGAATTGTAGGTACTTTAAATTTGAACTTTGCATTGTGTATTTAATTTAGTTTAGTAACTTGTAAAGTAAATTAGTGACTTGAAAGTGTTTAAGTTTAGGTACTTGTAATGTGAACTTTTTATTTTGAATTTAGTTTAGTTTTATAATTTGTAATGTGAAATAGTGACTTGAAAGTGTTTAAGTGTAGCGACTTGAAATGAGAATTTTTTTTATTTTGAATTTAGTTTAGTTTGGTAACTATAAAAGTGAATTAGTAACTTGATAGTGATTTAGTGCAGGTACTTGAAATGTGAACTTTTCATTTCGAATGTAGTTTAGTTTGGTAACTTATAAAGTGAATTAGTGACATGAAAGTGATTTAGGGTAGGTATTTGAAATGTTAACTTTTCATTTTGAATTTAATTTAGTTTGGTAACTAGTAAAGTAAATTAGTGATTCAAAAGTGTTAACGGGTAGGTACTTGAAATGTGAACTTTGCATTTTGAATTTGGTTTAGTTTGGTAACTTGTAAGGTGAATTATTGACTTGAAATTGCTTAAGTATAGGTACTTGAATGTGAACTTCTCATTTTAAATTTAGATTTGTTTGGTAACTTATAAGGATAATTATTGACTTGAAAGTAAAGTAAATTTGTGACTTGAAAGCTATGACTTGTAGATACTTTAAATTTAAACTTTGCATTTTGAAAGTAGTGTAGTTTAGTAACTTGTAATGGGTATTAGTGACTTGAAAGTTTTTGAGTGTAGGTTCTTGTACTGTGAACTATTCATTTTGAATCTAGTTTTGTTTGGTAAGTTTTAATGTGTCTTAGTGACTTGAAAGTTATTAAGAGTAGGTACTTGCAATGTGAACTTTCATTTTGAATTTAGTGTAGTTTGATAATTTGTCAGGTGAATTAGTGACTTGAAAGTGATTAAGAGTAGACACTTGAAATGTGAACTTTTCATTTCAAATGTAGTTTGGTTTGGTAACTTATAAAGTGAATTAGTGACATGAAAGTGATTTAGTGTTGGTACTTGAAATGTTACCTTTTCATTTTAAATTTAGTTTAGTTTGGTAACTTGTAAAGTGAATTAGTGACTTGAAAGTGTTTAAGTGTAGGTACTTGAAATGTGAACTTTTTATTTTGAATTTAGTTTTGTTTGGTAACTTGTAAGGATAATTAGTGACTTGAAAGTTTTTAAGTGTAGGTATTTGAAATATGAACTTTTCATTTTGAATGTATTTTTGTTTGGTAACTTATAAGGTGAATTAGTGGCAAGAAAGTGATTAAGTATAGGTACTCGAAATGTGGACTTTTCATGTTGAATTTAGTTTAGTTTGGTAACTTGTAAAATGAATTAGTGACTTGAAAGTGTTTAAGTGTAAGTACTTGAAATGTGAACTTTACATTTTTAATTTAGTTTAGTTTGGTAACTTGTAAGTAGAATTAGGGACTTGAAAGTGTTTAATATAGGTATTTGAAATGTGAACTTTTCATTTTCAATCTAGTATAGTTATGTAAATTGTAAAGATTATTAGCGGCTTCAAAGTATCTAAGTGAACGTACTTGAAATGTGAACTTTTCCTTTTTTATTTGGCTTAGTTTAGGTAACTTGTAAAGTGAATTAGTGACATGAAAATGTTTAATTTCAACTATTTGAAATGTAAACTTTTCAATTTAAAATTAGTTTAGTTTGGTAACTTGTAAAGTGAATTAGTAACTTGAAAGTGATTAAGTGTAGGTACTTGGAATGTGGATTTTCATTTTTAATTTAGTTTAGTTTGGTAACTTGTAAAGTGAATTCGTCACTTGAAAGTGATTAATTGTAGGTACTTGAAATGTGAACTTGTCATTTTGAATGTAGTTTAGTTTGTAACTTGTAAGTGAATTAGTGACTTGAAAGTAATGAATTGTAGGTACTTTAAATTTGAACTTTGTATTTTGAATTTAGTTTAGTTTAGTAACTTGGAAAGTGAATTAGTTACATGGAAGTGTTTAGTATTGGTACTTGAAATGTGAACTTTTCATTTTAAATTTAGTTTAGTTTGGTAACTTATAAAGTGACTTGGTGGCAAGAAAGTGATTTAGTGTAGGTACTTTAAAGTTTGTAAAGTGAATTAGTGACTTGAATGTGACGAATTATAGGTACTTGAAATTTAAACTTTTCATTTTGAATTTAGTTTTGTTTGGTAAGTTGTAATGGGTCTTAGTGACTTGAAAGTTATTAAGAGTAGGTACTTGCAATGTGAACTTTCATTTTGAATTTAGTTTAGTTTGATAACTTGTCAGGTGAATTAGTGACTTGAAAGTGATAATGAGTAGGTACTTGAAATGTGAACTTTTCATTTCAAATGTAGTTTGGTTTGGTAACTTATAAAGTGAATTAGTGACATGAAAGTGAT
>NW_025835789.1:0-1309 GCF_002878395.1 Capsicum annuum
ATCAACTTCTACTGACTGTCTATGAAGCCTCTACTAGTACTGACTATAGATAGCCGGGTCATGACTCCCGACTAACCCAACTCAATACGACTGAATAAAGAATATACAACACTTCTCGAACTGTATAACTAACTCAAGCCCTTGAATCAAAAGGACTCATCACCTGCTGACTGCATGCCGCACACTGACTGGATCTGAAGATGTACACTATACCTTGTACCTACATTCCAAGAAAATGTAGCCCACATACGAATATGTGGGTCAGTACCATGGAAACGTACCGAGCATATGAGGGTGCAATGCATATATAAAATAACATCTTAATATCATCACAGTTTATAAAATTATGCGTGCTGATATAAATGAGTCACTTAGCTCGAATTGAAATCATCATAATCATAAGAGAGTAAAATATATCGGGTGAAGCATGTGAGTCATCATAATAAATCTAAATTCACTTCCATCTCGATTCCAAATCATCAAAGCAATCAAATCTCATAACAATTCCCTTTGGAATATATGTTCATTAAATCTTTCGAAAACAATGACTTTCTCAAACTCAGTCTTTTAAACAAATATATAACACATTACTTCAACAAAATATAAATTTAAATTGGGTTCAACAACCCATATATCAATACTTGATCAAAACATTTCAAGATTCACACTTTATATATCAAACATGTATGATTCATATGAAAATCTGGAAATTTATCTTTAATCATGAATATTCTATCAACGCTCATGAAATTCATCTTCAAAACATCAAAAATATTATAACTTCATCCAAAAGAATATAGATTTCAAATTTCCATCTCAAATTCATAAGTAGAGCATGTAAAATCATATATCTTTATAAAATCATACAAGTTTTGGGCACAAGAACGAAAGAGTGTTCTTGTTGAAAACCCCCTCATACCTTTATGGTAATGGATTCGTTGAAAGATTGGACCCTCAATGTTGATTGTGCAACCCTAGTTGTTTTTCTCCTTTAGTGCTCTTGGATGATGAACTTAGATTTATAATAGGGTTATGATGTGTTTAGATTCTATTAAATTCATAAGGTGAAGTTTAGAGGTGTGTAAGTGTAATACCCCGAGAAATTTTTCGTTTTGTGCGTAAACATATTGGGTTCTATCTTCTAGAATGAATTATAAATTTTGCATGTGGAATGTCTTATATTATGTCCTACCATTGCGTAGAGTATCAAATAAGCTTTCCAACAATATGTGAATCATCCAAAACGGACACCCGAGCGACCAGTTATGAACATTTCGATCGAACCATGAATAGTAGTGAACTGTAAAAC
>NW_025835790.1:0-1986 GCF_002878395.1 Capsicum annuum
TGAATCTTAAATACAGAAAAATTTGATATTTTATGTAATTATTGAAATTTTCAATTTTGAATCTGTTGAGATACATAATTAGCTCCCAATACATTAAAAAAATAATATATTTTTCCTTTGTAAAGATACATAATTAGCTCTCGATATTTTTTTTTTTAGATTTTGGGCCTGTCGAGATACATAATACATTCAATAGAGATACATTTTTTCTTTGTAAAGATACATAATTAGCCTCCGATATATTTTTTTTTATTTTAAATTTATTGAGATACATAATTAGCTTTCGATACATCCAACATAGACATATAATTAGTTGAGATATTTGCAATCCATAATCTATCTATAATCTATATCTATATCTATAATCTATATCTATACCTATAATCTATAATCTATAATATATTAAAAATGTGAAGACCCTTGAAAAGTGACTTGAACTTTTTTCCCTTCATTAAAACACTTTCCTTTAGACAAAACTGTCTTTTCACTATTTTTAAAATTTATTATTTAATTATGTTTTATTATATTAACTAGACTTCTTAAAATATATGGGACTCCTAAAACATATGGTAGGAGAATTAATTAATATTTTTCTTTTCTATTTTGACTTCCTAAAATATATGGGACTCATAAAATATATGGTGTGAGAATTAATTAATATTTTCCTTTCTACTATTCAATTAGAAAAATATTACTCCCAAAATAAGACTTTATTAATTAAGAAAATACTTCTATAAATATTGAGATGTACGTTAAACTAGAGAATAAACCGGTTTGCCTATTGGGATAATATGATTGATGTTCGTCTAACTTGATTTGATTGCATGTCTAGATTGGTGGATGCTTGATTTTCTAATTCTTAACTTCTTCACTGTTTTTGTCAGTATAATAGAATTCAACATGTGCAGATATATCTATAGTCTATAATATATTAAAAGTGTGAAGATCCTTAGAAAAGTAATTTGAACTTTTTATCTTTCATTAAAAGATTCTCCTTTAGACAAAACTGTTTTTTCACTATTTTCTTCAATTTATTATTTAATTATTTTTATTATATTAACTAAACTCCTAAGATATATCGAAGGAGAATCAATTAATATTTTTCCTGTATAGTGATCAATTAGAAAAATACTCCTAAAATAGGATAGAAAAATACTCCTAAAATAGGACTCTATTAAGGAAATACTTCTAGAAATATTGAGATGTACATTAAACTACAGAAGAAATCGGTTTACTTATTGAAAAAATATGATTGATGCTCATCTAATTTGATTCGATTGCATGTCTAGATTGATGGATGTTTAATTTTCTAACCCTTAACTTCTTCACTATTTTGGTAAACATAATAAAATTCAACGTGTGTGTATACATATACCTTCTTTGTTTTCATTCAAGTCATTCTTTAGGGTCAAAGTTTTTGCTCAGATAAGAATTATTTTCATCAAAATTGAAGCTTTGTGATCATTATTGTTTTATTTTGTTGTAGTTTACAGGTCGTAGATGAATGTCCGTCGGCTTTGAAAATTTTTTTAGGTAAAGATTAGGTTTAATTGTATTGTTTGTATATCTCTGTTTTGAGATTTTGTTTGTGTAAAGGTAAAGTTTAGTTGTATTATTTTGATATCTCTGTTATCGTATTCTTTTGTTATAGTTTACAAGTGATAGATGAGTGTCTGATGGCTTTGAGAATTTTTTTGTGTAAAGGTTAGATTTAATTATATTGTGTTGATGTCTCTATTATCGTATTGTTTTATTGCAATTTACATGTGGTAGATGAATGTCGATCGACTTTGACAATTTTTTTTTGTAAAAGTTAGGTTTAATTAAATAAATTCTCCAAAAGATGTTGAATTTAATTATTGTATTCATCTTTATTATTTAAACAAATATCATATTTAGTGTAACATTTGAATTCAATAAAGTGAAGTACACGCGCGAGGCATGTACACACACACACACACACACACACACACACACACACACACA
>NW_025835791.1:0-1074 GCF_002878395.1 Capsicum annuum
TTTATATGAGTAAGTCATACATAATTATCTTCTGAAATAATTTGGCTTCTTGAAAATAACTATCAAGTAGTTAATATGTTTTGTGTATTCATGTTTTATAATTCATAATGACATCAATCTAACTTGAGAAAATTGAAGGAAAGGTGTCTTTTAAGTCTTGAATGAAGGATTGGTGACATTGACCAACAAATAGCGTCAAACATCATTAGGAAACTTGATTTAGTTAGTTGTGGACTTGATTAATATTTTCAAAACTTTTAAATCTTTTCAAAAATACAAATTAACCCAACCCACACCCCTCTTCAATCCAAATCAACCACTCTCTCTCCAGCTTCTCTCAACTCGCTCCCAACCAATAGTTCTGCAAAATTTCTCCCTTCAACCTCCGACGACAAATAGTTGGGCGAGTTCCTTTTTGACTTTCAACCATCAATCGACGTGAATACTTCTTCGGTGACAACAACTTTGAGTTCTTCGTCGTCCCATTTCCTTTTTTACGGGTAAAAAATTATGAAGAAACAGAGTAACTTGAGCCAACTAATCTTTTAGTATTGAAATGTGGACTGAATAAAACCCTAATTTCTGGCATTTCTTCTTTTTGTTGTCGTACTGTTGATTCAAATTTGTTGGTGATTTTTGATCACAGTTAATGTTCTTAGTGTGTGTGTGTGTGATGTGTTGGTGTTGCTGGGTTGATTTGTTAGTCTTGGTAAAAATGGTATTGCAACAGTTGAAACATCTGATGTAATAAATGAAATATATGATGCAACAGATGAAAATCTGATGCAACAGATGAAAATCTTATGCAACTATGAAAATCTGATGCAATAGGTGAACAATCTAACAGATCATTCATCTATTATGACAGACAACTCTTCTGTTTGTAAGAAATCTAAACAATATTGATCCAACAGATAACTGATTAGTGATCTATTTTTATGGTTTCCAACGGATTACTCATCCGTTGCAACGGGTCAGTTATATGTTGCATTAGATAAAATACCAGGTACAATAGATTGGTGCTATTTTTATGGTTCCCATAGATTACTCATCCGTTGCAATAGGTTGATTATA
>NW_025835792.1:0-1594 GCF_002878395.1 Capsicum annuum
TGAATTTAGTCGAGGTGCATGAAAGTTGAACTAGATGCCAACATTATAAAAAAATGATTTTTGAAGTTTCAACTATAGTATTTCAAAATTTTCAAGTTTAGTGGTTTTTTAATGCAGATTTAAATTTCATATTATGTGGGAAATAGAAAACATTGTATGGTCCTTCATTCAATGGTTCCATACTGAACTATCTATTGGTGGTAGTGGAAGGTGACAAGTGTTACGTGAATTTGGTCGAGGAACGTTATAAGAAAATCATTTTTTTACTGTTAACTAAACTATAGCTAATAGTGTCTACGTTACAAATTCGGACAAGTATAAGTATAATGGTCCAATAGATTATTGTGAAAATTAAAAGATGTTGTCTAATACCTAAACAACAAATTCACCAACCAAATTGAAGAAAAAGGAAGGAAAATGGCATCTTCTCTACGTACCAAATAGTTTGTCGGGGCTTTGTTTTCCAGATTCGGATCGGTTCAGCCACCATCCAACGTCTCCTCTTCTAACCTTCAAATCTCAGCTCACCGATTACAGCCTAAACGAGTAGGTGAAACTTTGTGTCCTCCACCTATTTGTTGAAAAGTCTGAATGAACAACTTTAGGTTTATCACTTTTTTTCATTGTTTTTGTATGAATTAAGACATTGGGTTTTAAACTTTATTATAATTTTCTTGTTTTGAGAACTGTGGTGTCCGAGTCAGTTTACGTACACCTTAATTAAGTTCGCGTGATATCTATCCACCTCCCACTAGCAACGGATAGATATCAGGTAGCTCTAAAGCTAATTTTATGTGATATATCTCCTTCATGCATAAATTTGGTGCAACAAATTTCGAGAACAAAACTAGTATGGATGTTTGGCGGGTGGACTAAGTAAGTTACTTCTTTTAATCTTATATTTATTCAGTTTCATTGGTATCTTTATTTATATGATTCATGCCGACTCTTGCTTAGTAGGGACAAATCAGGGATGAACCTATAAACAAAAGTAGATTGTTATATCCCTTAAATCATAATTGAATCGCGAAAGAGAAATCGATGATTCAATCGAACAGAATTGGGATTTTATTGATAATAGTTCAGTAAAATTGTTACAATAGTATCCACTACTACAAGATTACTGCGAACCAAACTCCATTGATAAACATTCAGCTTTGTAATCTGTGATAGTGTGTTAACTGTAACACCCCGTATTCAAGTACATATATTGGCGTATTCAAGTACGTGTATTGGTCTTATTTATATGGAATTAATTTTATTTTATTTATATTTATACCGGAATTTGCCCGTCGATGGTTCCATACGAAGATTATTGAATAATCTTTCCAACGATATAAAGATTTCCAAAAATGGATAGGTTTCGGATATAATCGAGCACGTTCAAAACTATAAAACGGTGGCCGGGATATTGAGAATAGTAAATGTGCAGGAAAATTTCCTGCACACAAACGACTGAGGCTAGCCATTTTTTTGGGTCAACTTTGAATGATCATAACTCCCTTAATATAATAAACTGGGAGAGCTGCCACCTATGAAAAGAAAGATCTTTGAGTCTTCTTTCCAATGCAATTGGTTTCATCCAAATCCGACA
>NW_025835793.1:0-1281 GCF_002878395.1 Capsicum annuum
ACGTGTTGTACACGACCTCTAGTTGAGTCACCCTTATTTTAGGGGGGGAGCCGTCGATGTTATGGAATAGGTGGAAAGCAAAGCAGACAGTATCGACCATACACTCCCCCGAACAGTCTTGTTAGTGAACCACAACGTAGGTCAGCCTTTAGGTCATGCTTATGTGCATCATACTGAGACCTAGCGGGACCCTCATGGCCCTTTGTAGGAGACTCACCTCTAAAGCATCCCTACATGCTAACTGTTGCATCTTTTAGGGCAACATGGTCATTTGACGGACTAATTTGAAAAAAAAAAGCATTTGTTAGGAGTAAGGTGCGTAGGCAAAAAAAAAAAGTGAGTCAAAAAGAATGAATCAAAAGGAGTGTCGTAGTTTATTTTAGAGTTCTTTATGGCTTTTGTTCTTCACAATCCAAAAACTCAAAAAGATTTATTTTTACATTTTGTATTTGTCTTCTCAAAGTACCGTGAGTTCAAAAAGGAAAAACAAATACGGTTTTGTTTGTCTTTTCTACTTATTTGTCAAAAGCAAAAATACCAAAAAAAAATTTTCTTCATAATTAGTGGTGTCGGTCTTAGTTGAAGTGTCTAGTTGAAAATCCAAAAAGTTTTTATTCATTTGTTTTTGGTTGTGTCTCTTAAGTTAGGGTCAATTTATTAGTTAATCGTTAATTGTCCAATCTGATTGAACTGCGCATACCTGATTCCCTTCCCTCGGGTTGGGATACGTAGGCAACCCTTTGTGGGTCCGGTAATCTTTGTGTTGGCCTTTGTCTTATTATTAGCCTAGGTCTCTTACCCCGTAATCTAGAGTTGTTAGCCAAGTAGACTGATTTTGCTCAGTACTTCTGTTCGGCAAATGGGAGTCATGAAGTGGTCTGTCCCATCGACATATGTTTGCGTCAAAAATACCAAGGGTTGGGAATCTTCTACTCCTGTCGAATTTTTGAGATAACGTCTTATGTGCTATTACAGGATGAATTTGTCCACCAAGTCTAGAATCCTGATGGTTGTCAAGGTGCCCAAAAAGTTAATCAAGTGGTGGGAAATGTTTAACTATGTTGATCAGTAGAAACTGATTAAAATATTAGGTGATCTTACAAAACTTCTGCATGTTACCCCTCGTCCAGATTTAATAGAGGCTTTGTTGACCTATTGGGATCCAAGTAGTTTGGTGTTCAGGTTTAGGAAATGTGAAATGACTCCTACTTTGGCAGAAATATTCGGTTTGTTGCATTTTCCCTAT
The DNA here is from genome assembly GCF_002878395.1 of Capsicum annuum. NCBI lineage: Eukaryota > Viridiplantae > Streptophyta > Magnoliopsida > Solanales > Solanaceae > Capsicum > Capsicum annuum. The sequence goes on from NW_025835793.1 coordinate 1,247, forward strand.
ATCGAGAAGGATATGATTCGAGCACGAAATCATAC
>NW_025835794.1:0-2221 GCF_002878395.1 Capsicum annuum
TCCTGTTGGAAGAGTTGATAGGATTTTATCCAACATGAGGTTCAATTATTGGATCAGACCTTTAATTCGATGGTTCCTCCATTTCATCAGATGGTTAATCTGTTGCATCAGATTTTTAATCTGATGGTTCCTTTGTTACATCTGATAGTAAATTTATTACTTCAGATGGTTGATCTATTACAACATATGGTTAATTTATTGCATCAGATGGTTAAACTGTTACATCAGATGGTTAAACTGTTGCATCATATGGTAAATTTATTTTATCAAATTTTTTATCCGATGGTTTCTTTGTTGCATCAGATGATTAATCTGTTGCATCATATGGTTAATCTATTACATCAGAATTTTAATCTGATGGTTCTTCTGTTGCATCAGATGGTTGATCTGTTGCATCATATGTTAAATCTGTTGCATCAGATGGTTAATGAGTTGCACCAAATGGATAATTTGTTGGAGAAAAAAAATGGTAGCACAATTTTGTTCAACAGAACAACAACAATATCACCATTTTTACCAAGAACAAGAACAAATCAATCCAGCAACGGGCGCAACAAATTAAACTTCGAAATCTAACAACAAAAGAGAAGAGAAGAGAAGAAATACTAGAAATTAGGATTTTATTCAGACCACATTTCAAATTAAAGTAACAAATATTGAAATTGTTAACCAATACTATAAGAGAAGTTGGCTCAAATTCCTCGTTTTCTTCAAAACTAAAAAGACCATAATTTTTTACCTGTGAAAGAAGAAAAGGAACAATGAAGAATTCGAAGCTGTTGTGGCCAGACAGTAAGGTTGTCACGTCGTTTGACGGTTGAAGTCGAAAAAGAACTCAAAGCCCAACTATTTGTCGTCAGAGGTTGAAGTCGCCGGGATTGAAAGGAGAAATTTGCAGAACTGTTGGTTGAGAGAATTTGTAGAGAGAGAGGAGAGAGACGGTCGATGATTTGGATTGAAGAGGGGTGTGAGTTGGGTTGATTTGTATTTTTGAAAAGATAAGAAAGTTTTAAAAATATTAATCAAGTCCACAATTAACTTAATCAAGTTTTCTAATTATATTTGACCCTTTAAGTTTATCAATGTCATCAATCCTTCATTCAAGACTTAAAAATACCTTTCCTTCAATTTTCTCCGGTTACTAGTCAAAATCTCTTGCTCGTGTAAAAATAACATAACACCGGCACAGGATATAAGTTAAACCAAATATTTAGTTTTTAGGTAATTATTAGAAAAATCCAAAGCAATGTTTTCACTGATTTACATGGTCGGTAAGTGAGACAAAAATTTCTTTTTTCTCATTTCACTTAATTATAACTGTTATGTAAGTTGATTATCCAAAAAAGCGTCACATTAGTCTTTCTTCAATTTAATTTTGTCCTTTTTTGTTAGAACTTAAATTTTTTATATTTCAAATCATTCGTATTTGCGAATTACATTATCTTCAAACAGGCACAACTGATTGCGTCATCCATCGTGATGTCAAGATTACCAAGTACCAAATATCTTTTTGGATGAAAATCTCAACGCAAACGTGGTTGATTGTTTATCAAATATGATCTTGTATACCTTTTTTCTATTTGATGAAGCTATATTTTATTTTTAAATGAAAACATCTTATTTTTCTTTTATTTATAGTTCTACGTAACATAAAGTTATCCATAATTTTATTTGTTCTAATTAAAAAAAAAAAACGGAGCACTGCAGCAACTTTGAATTTTAGTATTAGTCAAAAAGGTTATTTATGTTTTGCACATTAAAATTAAAAATCAGAACTATTTTATTTTTTAAGAAAAAATATAGATACAGAATAGTTTAACACAAAGTTAGTGGATAATTTGTGTGGTAAAATAGATCTATTACAAGTAGAATGGATCTATTTTTATTTGTGCGTGAATATTTTTTAACTTCTCTAAATATTTTTATTTTGAGTTTATTTATGTTTGTTTTATCGATATTCATATTTTGAGAGGTGATTATATGGTAATTGGTTAAATACTTTACTATAGTATTCTTTATTTTTTCCCCTTAGTTTTTGTAATTCTTCTATATTATTTTGAAGGTATTCTAAATATTCTATATTTTTTGTTTCAAAATATTCAATTAGATTATCTTTCATAAGTTTTTCTAATAATATTATTTCTTCCATATTTTGTCTTCAATATTTTAAATATTCATAGTCTATCATTTTATCCAGTAGTAATTGCAGAGTTACAAATTT
>NW_025835795.1:0-1408 GCF_002878395.1 Capsicum annuum
AAATCAAGTACTTTCGCTTAATTCGGGTAAAAAAGAAAGCTATGGTGTCTTCGAGTTTGTTTCTTGGCAGACTTATTGAGAATCGAATTGTATGTGAAAATCGTTAAGTTCTATGATTCTAAAATCATTAACCCTTACATAGACAATATACGATTGGCGCTCAACATCGGGTTAATAATGATTGAGATGGTCCAAACACTAATCAATGATTCGGGACTCAATAGTGCCCAGTATCCTTTCCTTTCCCAGTTGCACCCAAGGGTGTGGTTTAGTAGTGAATTAAGTGGGTTGGAACCTGGAGACAAAAAACACAACGAGATTCTTCCCATCTATCCTAGTCTTGGTGGACGGAGTTACCTGATATCTGGTATTTGTTGTTGGTGGGAGGTGATAGCTATCCTATTGATTTAGTCGAGGTGAACGAAAGCTAGCCCGGATACCACGAATATCCAGAAAAAGGTACCCTTTTCCTAATGCAGAAAAATACACAGAACAAGGCTATCCAAAAAAAACAAAAAAAGCACCAACATTGAATCAGCCATACATTCTTCGACAATTTTCAAAAATAAAATGTCAAATCGCAAGAAAACTCTTTTGGATATTCCACATAAAGCGCACAGCTATATGCCAAGATTTCATCTTCCAACAAACCCTTGAATGGACTTGCTAAAAATTAGCTATAAGAAAATAACTGTGTACATGAAAAAATGGTTACGTTCAGCATTTACAGAAGTGCCCAGAAGCACCCAAAAATATGTATTACAAAAAACCTGACTTAGGTCTACTAAAAAAATAGCTAATTTTGGGTTTACATTATCTTGTATAAAAAATGAGAGATAAACTCAACAGTTCTGTTATATATTAATGAAAAATAAAGGGTGAAGATTGTTCAAGCACCTCAAAGGTGGATCCATGGAAAAAAAAAGATGGGAAATTCAACTGATATGCAGAAAAGCGTAGAACTCTAAAAATCTTGGGATATCTGGTAAAAATCAAGGAGCCGCAAATACCAAAAGATGGAAATTTATTTGAAATTATTTTTGATGTGAAGTTGGTTGCTTTTATGTGTTTAGGGATTTTCTAGTGTTGAAGGCCCTTTACTCCTTACTGACCTGGACCTTTTGTTCTTTGAAAAATAGAGCGAAATTACAAAAATACTCCCCGTCATTTAGGATATTTTTCTTTTTTTTCTTTTTTAAGGCTTAATAACATAGTAATTGACACGAACGGATAAGAGTTGATTGTTGGCGATGACTTGGTGAAAGAAATCTATGAGAGAAGGTTCTTGAAATGAGTTACAATCAATGCGGAACCAATCCCTTAAACTTGACGACAATTTTCATTTAGACATTTCGAATTATTAAGAGTTTTTAATATGAACAATAGAAAAGTTTCCAAAAGGGACAAA
>NW_025835796.1:0-1007 GCF_002878395.1 Capsicum annuum
TGGGGCTTTTCAACAAGAACTCTCTTTCATTCTTGTGCCAAAAAGTAATTTTCTTTACAAAGGCATAATTTTTTTTTTATTTTTATGAATTTGAAGTATGAACCCATATCTTATGATTATTATTATGAAATCTTGATGTTTATGATTTTGAAAGATGAATTTATATGTGTGGATATATAAAGCATGAATCTTGAACAATATTTATCATAATTTTGATATTTGGGTCGTGAATCTCCATTGGAAATTGTGTTTTTTATTTTAGAAAGTGTGTGTTATAAGCACGTTGATGTTGAATATTTGAATCTTAGGCAGAGATGATGGCTAGACTTATTAAAGGACTATTATATGAGTGTGCTATACCATCCGGGCAAAGCCAATGTTATGGAGGATGCCCTAAGTAGAGTGTCCATGGGTAGTGTTTCGCATATGGTAGAAGGTAAGAAAAAGTTGGCTCGTGATGTACATCGTTTGGCTAGATTATGGGTTAGGTTGTTTGACTCTGCTGAAGGTAGTATAGGGATTCATACTAGTTCCGAATCCTCCTTGGTTTCGGAAGTGAAGGAAAAGCAATACTTAGATGCTAGTTTGGTCAGACTGACGGAGTCAGTCAAGGACCAAAAAGTAGAGGTTTTCTCACAAGGGGGAGATGGTATGTTGAGATTGCAGGGTAGATTATGTGTCCCGAATGTTGATGATCTGAGATAGAGAATTATGGCTGAAGCGCATGGGGTGCGATATTCTATTCATCCTAGTGCCACCAATATGTATCAAGACTTGCGAGAAATCTATTAGTGGAGTGGCATGAAGAAATATATAGCATCGTTTGTAGCTAAGTGTGAAACATGCCAACAGGTTAAGGTTGAATACCAAAGACCTGGTGGTATGATGCAAGAGTTTAGTATTCCCACCTGGAAGTGGGAAGAGATAAATATAGACTTCGTGATTGGTTTACCTCCTTCTCGACGCCATCATGATTCCATTTGGGTTGTGGTTGATAGGTTGAATAA
>NW_025835797.1:0-1912 GCF_002878395.1 Capsicum annuum
AATTCTTTTAAATCATTAAAGTTATATGTTAGTGATTTTTGGGTTATTATACTTTTCTTATCTATTAGTTCAATTCTTACAATAGTCTTATGTTTTTCCCATTCATTTAATGGATCTTCATTGTATAGTTGTCTTAATTTGTTCTTTATTATTTCTACCTTATCTATTGAAAATATGGTTATTTCTTCTTTATTTATTGAAAATATAACTAGTTCTATTGTGCCTTCAGTATTTTTGATATTTTCTAATTTTTGTATGATTTTTTAACTTTCTTTTATCCAATCAGCTTTCTTTCTAATTTTATTAATAACTCTTTTTGCTCTTACCCTTTGTTTACATGGTGTTTTAAACCACCAGTGTGTTTTAGTTATTATATGTGGGTATAGTTTATCTAAAAGTGGCATTCCTAAAAGCATATCTTTTGATGTTGATTCATAATTATAGATCTCTTCTATTGTTAATATCTTATCCCATACTTGTATTTTTATATGTCTAGCGTTATAGGTAATTAAGCTTCCTTCATTATTAAATCCTTTGACTACTATTGGTGTTTTTAGCTTTTCCCATTTATCTTCTGGTAAATAATTATATCTACATAAGTTGGCTTCTACTCCGTATCCATCATAGGTGATAGTATCTATTATAATATTTTTCTACTATTATTTTCATAATTACATATATTTTCATGTTAAAGCTCTCTTTATTATAATTTTTTCTTATTGTAGGTTATGGTTAATTGTGTATGTTCTATATTGTAGGGTTTTACTTGTTCTAACTATTTTATCCCTAATATTATATCTGCTTTTTGCATACCTTCCATTATTTCAAATTCTATTTTTATTTTTCTAACTACTATTATTATTTCTTTTTCAGTTGTGTCTTTAATAGTTATTAAACTTCTTGGTAGATCTGAGCATTTATTACTATTAGATTTTATTTCTTTATTTTTCACTAGGTATTTTGCTATATGGTTTTCTTCTTGTCTTGTATTTTGGAGTATTAAATATTCTTTTTCATTTATTGTTCCTGTTATATAATATTGAGTTAAATTAACTGTTGAAGTTATTTCATAATTTGTTCTTTTTGATGATCCTGATGATTCTGGTTTTTTCAAAAACTATTCATTTTGTTGTGCTTATTCTATCATTTATTATTTTTGAATCTTCTTCTATATCTATGTCTTTATAATTATAATCATTGTTATCAATTGTTTTTACAAATTGTTCAAAAGTACTTTCTATTTGTATTTTATTAATTTTATTTCTTCCCGTTATTTTATGTTTTGTTGTTAATACATATAGATTTTTACATCTTGCTGTAAATACTTTACTTTCTGGGGTTATTTCTATTCCTGATATTTTCCAATATAGCACTAATGACTTATCTATGTTTTTATCTGTTGTTGCTACTGAATAATTTGCACTTATTATAAATTGAAATTTTGGCATATTAGATTTCCTCTTATAGCAGTTATTATACTTTTTTCTATAGGTTTTATAATTCTATCATCTGCTAAATATAATTCTATTGGTGTATCTGTTCCTTCTATAAAACATTCTTTTATTAATATTTCTGTTCCTCCAAGGTGTACGTATTTTATTGGGTCTTTACTTTTTATATCGTTTATTTCTTTATTTATTATTCTTTTTGTTACTAGTGGTCTACTAGCTCTACCTTTTTCATATCTACAATGTATTACATGTTCTTTTTGGCTTACTACGTAGTATTCTTCTTTTCGTCTACTAAATATATTTTTTATTGTTGGTATTTTTAAATAGTTTTTCTACACTTAAATCTAATTCTTTTCCTTTTATCTCGTCAAATATATTATTATCAAATATTATTTTCTGATCTATTCCTTCTTTATTTAAATATTCTTCCTTTTTTATTATTTTTATATCTTCTTCAGTCA
>NW_025835798.1:0-1019 GCF_002878395.1 Capsicum annuum
CGAATGTCCTTAAGGGGGGAAGGATGTAACACCCCGTACTTAATTACATGCATTAGCCATTGTTATATGTGTTGGAGTATATGTATTGGTCCTAAGTTAGGTATATATGAGTTTAAGTATGAGTATTGATTATTTTGAGATGGTTTCAAGTGTATAGTTTGATTATATATGTATAGGAATCGACCTTATTTATACCGAAATTTGCCCGTCGATGGTTCCATACGAAGTTTATTGAATAAGCTTTCCAAAGATATAAAGATTAACAAAAACGGATAAGTTTCGGATATAATCGAGAATGTTCGAAACTATAAAACGGTGGCCGGGATGTTGTGAACAGTAAATATGCAGGAAAATTTCCTGCACACAAACTACTGAGGCCTGCCAGTTTTTTGGGTCAACTTTGAACGATCATAACTCCCTCAATATAATGAACTGGGAGAGATACCACATATCAAAACAAAGATCTTTGAGTCTTCTTTCCGATGAAATTGGTTTCATCGAAATCCACCAACTGAGTAAGGAGTTATACTCGGTTTACTTCAGCCTCTCAAAAATGATTTTTAGGGTCAACTTCAAACTATCATAACTCCTTGTACAGGACGAACTGGGTGGCCTAATTTATATGAAATGAAAGACCTTTGAATTATCTTTCTAACGATACAAATTTAATCCAAATCCGATATCGGAGCAAATAGTTATGGCCGATTTACTTTAGCGTATCAAAACAGTCCACCATTGACAGATTCGGATTTACTTAAATTTTTAAGGGCTATATGGTCATTTTCCATCACCTCATGGACGAAAATTGGTCATTATATACATATAATTAGTCTCATATCCATCAATTATCATCAAATTATTGAAAATAAGAAACCCTAGCCTAATTTCAACTCCAAATATCTTGTGATTCAACCGTAGAAAATCCAAATTATTTCTGTAGTTGTGTTCACCATCTCAAGGGCTTCGAGAAGCACCCCTTATTTGTGCCAACAGGACTTCGAAATCAAAAGGGCCATTTT
>NW_025835799.1:0-5937 GCF_002878395.1 Capsicum annuum
AATTATTTTGTAGATGTTTTAGAGTATTAATACACTCTTTAGTTTCTGCATTATTAGTTCTCCTTTCTCTAAGTTACATATCTTCTCTATCGTTTAAGTTGGTGTTTGTTGTTTCCGTTAAGTGTCTTGTGCGTGTGGACTGTTTGCGCGATTGCGGACTGTTTCGAGCTATTTTAGATACTGTTTGGTATCATTTGGTATCATATATAAGTCTGTTTGTGTTCCTACACTACCAATATTGGGCTCTCTAAGTCAAAAATTAAAAATAAAATAAGTGTTGAAAATCTGAAAATTCCTCAAAGAAGCAAATCTGTCCATTCTTGTTGTTTGGCCGAATTTGTGTCTAGTTATAGGTGTTATTTTGCTTGTCTTAGTAATTTCGTGTGTTATCCTGTTGTTTATATAGAACACTTGAGTATAATCTCCAAGATTCGAGCTTTTGTTTAGTGTTGTTGAAGGGTTGGATGACTTGAATATTGTTGTTGTTCATAAGTGTTCTTATTATTGTTGATAATGTTCTTGAGGTGAATGTTCAACAAAAGGTGTGTTTGATTTGAAAAAAAAGGAAGAGAGTGGCAAGTTCTTGTGTTTGTATTGGAATTAGTTTCAAGATAACACCAAAGAGTCAAATAGCCAAAGGGCCTCCCAAAAAGCTTACTTACCTAAAGGGTGTCAAACCTTTTTAAAAAAAGATCCAAAAGGGGGAAGGGACAAACCAAAGCTAAAAAGGTGTTTTGCCATTTTGGTGCAAGTTGGTGAAAAGCTTATTGACACCTTGACCTTTAGAAAAAGAGTTCCAAGTGTTGATTTTTTTCACTCCAAAAACCAAAAAGGCCTCACCAAACAATCAAGATTTAGTCATTCAAGTGGGACAACATCAAACTTAAACAAAAACAACAATACCAAACGGCCAAAATAAAAATTGTGGGCCACATCAACAACAAACTTAAGTCATAGGACCTTCCAAGTTTCTTTCCTTGTATCTATTAGTTTTCTTTTTATTGACTCCTACACTAGTTGGTAACTAATCAACAACCTACTAAATTGTGAACTAGTTTTCGAGTACGTCTTCGTGTCAACGTTATTTGTGGTGCTTTGCTCGATTACCATTCATAGTTGTTCTTGGGTCCAGTGTGTACGAAACTTACTTGAGTATTCAAAACCAAAATCCATTCTAATTCAAGAGTAGACTCATTCCTAAGCACTCAAGGATTGATAGCCGGCTTACAACAATTGAAGGGCCATGAGAGGAAGCCAAGTGTGAAGAATGTGTGAGGATAGTTTAAACTAACATTTGTTTGTTTTGTAGGTACATTGGCAAATGGAATCATTGCACATCGAACCCGAAACATCCAATGCACAAACCATGGACCAAAATTTTTTGAATGCTCTTGTGGTTAATCTTGAATCCTTGTCTCGGGACGTGGCTAGACAGAATGCTGGTCTTGATAAGTTGGGAGAGGAAGTGACCTCTATTAGTGGCCGGATGGAAAGGGTAGAAAGCCAACGTAGTTCTAAATTCTGAACTCCTCAAAACACATCTCCAACCATTATCCCTGAAGCCATGCACCAAAGAATGTATCCACCAAATGCCATACCTCAAGCCAACTATTACTCGCAAGGTCGAGGCCTTTATGGACCAAGCCATTCACCACATCACCAAGTCCAACATGATAGACTTGGAACCCAAATACCACCCTTAAATCCGACTCTTCCAAACCAAAATCATCCAATCCAAAGAACTCCACCACTAAATACCAATCCACCATACCAAATTCCAACTGTCCAAAACTTGTTAATGTAAGAAGAGGGATTTGTGAGAGAGAACTGAAGGGGAGGATATGGAATGTATGATGATCATTATTTGTTGGAATAGGGGATAAGATGTATAAGGATAGACCTGAGGGAGAACCGAGGGCTTGAAGGAAAGGGAGGCCAAGGTGCTCGGGAAAGGGATGTTGGCCTCAACACTATCAAAATGGGGCTTCCAATCTTTAAGGGAGAAAGTGATCCCGAAGAGTTTCTTGCATGGGAATCCGCATGCGAGAGAGTCTTTCAAGTGAATAATCTCACGGAGGAGAAAAAAATTTTCTACGCCATTGCTTATTTTGAAGGATATGATTCCACGTGGTAGGAGTATGTCAAACATTTTGGCAACGTATTGATTGAGAGAAACCCCTTCCTTTGTTTCGACTAAGGTATCTTATGAGGCAAAGGTACCTTCCTAAAAGCTATCAACATGAACTCCTTACAAAATTCTACAACTTGAAGCAAGGAAAAAAAACGTGGCAGCATACTATGATGAGTTTCAACAACTCATCTTGAAACTTGATCATAGAGGAGAACAAGTGAACCACGATATCATCCGGTTCAAGGTCGGCCTAAATAAGGAAATCTTTACACAGATGAAACTTCATAAGTTTGAAACTATTAAAGGGATCTTTCAAGCAGCTATAGAGATTGAACGAGAGAACAAGAAAAGTTCGGCCTACAAAACCAAAGCCTACCAAGGGCCCTCAGGTTGGACCAAAGGGAGAGAAGTGGTTCCCTCATCTTTGGGGTGGAAAAAATCCAAACAACAACCAGTCAATACCCCTCCACCCATGAGCAAGAGTGCTCCACCACCTTCTTCATGGCTTGTGGGAAAGCCGAATGTTTCTTCCAATGTCAAGGGATTCCAATGCTTCAAATTCCATGGATGGGGACACAAGGCTAGTGAGTGTCCTAATTGGAGAAATATGATATTGAGAGAAGGGAAATTGTATTTCTTGGGGGAAGAATTGGGACTTGAAGGGGCTAAAAATGAAGAAGTCGATCAACATGGAGAGAGAGGGGAGGCCGAGAGTCCTAGTGATGATGAGGAAGTGGAGGTTTGGCCTCAAGAAGGTGAACTTAAAGCACCTAATTGTGTGGTATGAAAAGTTATGATTAGCAAAGTGTTGAATGATCCTAGCCAATGGGAAAACCTCTTTCATACTAAGTGCCTCATTAAGGGGAGTGTGTCCTCCTTGATTATTGATAGTGGAAGTTGTGCTAATGTTGATAGTGCCTCAATGGTGAATCACTTTAAGTTTCCAACTACTCCACATACGATTCCGTATATACTCCAATGGTTGAATGATTGTGGAGAGTTGAAGGTGACTCGTCAAGTGGTGATTCGGTTCAAGGTTGGAAATTATGAGGACGAGGTACTTTTCAGTTACACCTATCAAACCAAACTTTATGGTTCTTCATTGAGTGCATGCTCACTAGTTGCAGTCTTTAACAAAGTAACCAGCTCCAGTCCTCTTGAGCATTTTTCTTTTTCAAGAATGACTGACAGATTTTAATATTTGGATACACTTCCACATTTGAATCCCATTCAGTTTTTTCATTTTTCATATCAATTTCATTGGCTAGATTCACTAGAATTTCCTTACTTTTCTCCCTGTGTTTCCTCTTATACAAGGTACAAGATGGTATATGGTATTCACCACCTCCCTCTTCCCACACAGGTATTCTCCCAAGCATCTTCTGTTGTACAATAGTCTTCTTGAGAAACCCATTCATATAAATTTGGATTAGGCGAATTTCTATTGTTTTTTATCATTGTTTCCTGCAGTGCGAGGCTTTGGAGGCCTTTCAAAAGTTCATTGCGCCAATAAAATTGGTCCAATCATTATAGGATATTTAAACTGCCACCAAAAACTTGAACCCTTCGCCACACTTGACACAAAAAAATTAGCATAAACCACATTAAATTGTACCAAGGTATCGACATCACCTTCTTAGAACCCTTTGGCATTTTTAGTTACACCTATCAAACTAAACTATAAAATATAGGATCTTGTTTGAAGGATCAATGTCTAATTGGTAAAAAACTGCATTCACAAAGTCATTGTACTTTATATGTGTCTGTCATGGTATCCTGATCAATAATACATAACTTCCATTAATGAAGGTGGATCCATTAATATGTGCATACCTTATTCTTCCTACCCCATCAATGTTAGATAGTTTTTATTCATCTTCACACATGTGATGACTATTAAAAAAGGGATGAACAGTCATGACTTTTTATCTAACACATTCAAAATAGCTGATGAATCAAATTCTCCAGTTGTTGCAACTGATGAATCAACTATTAGAAGAAATCAAAACATCTTCTCTAACATATGATCCATCTATCGCAATAGATACTCTATATGTTGCAACATATATCTCATCTATTGCACATATATACCATCTATTGCAACAGATAGTAAATCTGTTGCGATTGTGGGTTATCCTTTTTGACACATGGACAATCTACTAAAACAACTTAATAATAACGGTTGTTGTTAAGTCTCAAACTATTTTAAAAAGGTGAGAAGTTTGAATGTAAAAGAAAAAGTGACAACTTTTCACAGAAAATAAAATGTCAACTGTTTGTATGTAATTAATAAAATGGAGATGAACAGTCATGCCTTTTGGCATAACACAATCATATTTAATCCTCTATAAATAGGTCCCTCCTTAATCTTCATTCTACTTCACTTTAATTGTTTCTTACATTTTTTTCTTTTTGTATGGCATCTTAAACCACTTCTCTTCAAAGATCATATTCCTTTCTCATTGAGGTAAGTTTTTTTTCCTGTGTAAATCTACCAGTTGGTAGTATACATTGTATTATATTCAGACTCTTTTCTTTAATTTGCGTCTATGGTTTTTGTCAATTCATCTATGTTCTAGATATGACTGATCCTGTTTGGGACATTTTTATTCTACGTGACACAGTGTGGAAACTTTAGAGGCAGGTTAATGACCTACAGTGGGAGTTGGGCGGCGTGAGAGCAAGGATGCTCTGAGAGAGTCGAAAGTTGAAGAGGGCCCTGCTGCTGTTGGTTGAAGATTGTCCGGCTGACAATAATAGTGACACTGATGGTAATAATAATTTGAATGTGTTTTTTTATTTTAGCGTATGTATTTTAATTTTTCTATGTAGGATCTATACCTAATGTATTTTATTTTTTGTTTAATAAAAGATTTATTTTTAGTCGACTTTGTCTTTTTAATGCTTATTCAATTTTCATTCTGTCTATTTCTTCTAAACATGAGTGTTAACATGTCAACGGTTGGAGGTAAGGAGCAATTTTAAATCCATTAGCAATAGCAGTTTTGACTTTTGAGTTCTTTTAATAGATGAACCATGTCTTGGAACAGATTAGTCTACAGTTGTGTTTCTGTGAACATATTATCCATCTGTTGTGACAAATTTGTCATCTGTTGGAGGAAAATATTCCTGTTTGATGAACTGTATTGTGTTCTTTCAGCTAATGTTAATTTGTTACAACGAATGGGTAATCTGTTGAAAATAATTTTAGTCTGCTGTATTTAGTTAATGTTTACAAGTCATTAAAAAAGATATTTTGTATATAATAAATGATAACAGTACGTTCACTATAATGTGTTAAATATACAAAAGTTCACAAAAAACAACACAAGTTTTTGCAATTCAACTATCATGGTGGATTATTATCCGCGTATATAGTTCTTTAATGGCCAGCGCGCTTACATATAGAGTACTTGTTTCTTCTTTATGGAATGATTCTGTGACTCCACGCCTCCTCTTATGTGGCTTTCTTCCCTTCTTGGGTCAATAAATAGAGGAAGTATTAATCTCCCCAAAAGCTCTGTAGGAACAACCATAGATTCTTCGGGAGGCACTAGAGTAATATGCCCACTATATGCCATTGTATATTTTTCCACCGAATAATATGGAGAGGAGTGCTTGTAAATTTTAGGTCTATATTTTGCACCGTATTGAGCTTGAAGCACTGCCATAGTATGTTGACAGGTATTTTGTCCATGTCAAAAACTCTACATGTACAAGATCTTATTCAAAGATTGACCGTGGAAACATCACCATGACCGGTGATTCTGAATTGTAATCTGCTATTTGATGAGATAATAACCTAT
>NW_025835800.1:0-2015 GCF_002878395.1 Capsicum annuum
CTACTTCAGTTCAATCCTACTTGTCAGCTCATGTTAATTTTTTTTTTGGAAGATCGTCTTGCGGATTCTTGGTCCTTCGAACTCAAACATTGAGTTAAGACATTGGGGCATATATATTATTCTGTTGAATAAATCTTCTCCAAAACCTAAGCTCATCAGATGCAAACCAGCATTCATGCAGATAAGAATGAAGATGTCTTAAGGTTTCCATAGATAGAATTCATAGGAGGCTCAATGCATTGGTCAGGACAATCACTCCTTACATAGTCCAGCACGCTAAACACTCTTAGAAGAAAAAAGGTTTGCATGGCAACACACGCTTCAAGTCGTACGATAAGATAGTTAAAATGGTAACAACAAAAGAAGAATGTTGTTGTATGAGAGTGATAATCCAAGATGTTTAGAAGCAGACCAATTGACATAGAACAACAACAACAAGAAGCCTAGTGTATCTGGGGAGGGTAAAATATACACAGTCCATACCGCTACCCCCGAAGAAGTAGAGAGGTTGTTTCCGATAGACCCCCGGCAATTGAAATAGAAGAACATCAATAAAAATCAGTTTATCAAATACTTTATGATGGAACACCTCATACAATGTAGATCACTACCGAAACTATGAGGAGAACTATTCAATTAGACAAAAATCTAGCAAGTACGAGATATTGAATGTATGTATTCTTCTGAATTGCTTTATATTTCATAAACGCGATTTTCCTTGGTTGAAGTTTTTGTTTGTCCCTTTGTTGTTTTGTGATGTACTTAACGAACTTGTTGTAACACCCTGTATTCAAGTACGTGTATTGGTCTTATTTATATGGAATTAATTTTTTATTTTTATTTATACCGGAATTTGCCCGTCGATGGTTCCATACGAAGGTTATTGAATAAGCTTTCCAACAATATAAAGATTTCCAGAAACGGATAGGTTTCGGATATAATCGAGCACATTCGAAACGATTAAACGGTGGCCGGGATATTTGGGAATAGTAAATGTGCAGGAAAATTTCCTGCACACAAACTACTGAGGCCAGCCGAATTTTTTGGTCAACTTTGAACGATCATAACAACATTAATATAATGAAATGGGAGAGCTTCAACCTATGAAAATAAATATCTTTGAGTCTTCTTTCCAATGCAATTGGTTTCATCCAAATTCAACGTCTGAGTAAGGAGTTATACTAGTTTTACTTCGGCCTATCAAAACAGATTTTTAGGGTCAACTTCAAATGACCATAACTCCTTGTACAGGACGAACTGGGTGACCTATTTTATATGAAATGAAATCCCTTTGAATTATGCTTCCAACGATACCAACTTCACCCAAATCCGATATCGGAGCAAAGAGTTATGGTCTATCTACTTTAGCTTATCAAAACAGTCCACCAAAGGACAGATTTGACATTATTTAAATCTTAAAGGCATTTTGATCATTTCCTATTATATTACGGACGGGAATATGTGTATATATACATTTATTTGAGTTCAAAAACTCATTTTCATCATCAATCATTGAGAAAGAACAAACCCTAGACAAATTTGACCTTTAAATTACTTTTTATTGAACTGTAGAAATTCCAAAGTAATCCGATAACTGCGTTTGTCATCTCGAGAGCTTCGAACGGATCCTATTATTTTTCGCAAACAGGATTGCATAATCAAGAGGTGAATACTAAGGTATGAATATTGTTTGCCTTTATTCTTTTCCATATGTATATGTGTTATAGAAGATTATATGTATTGGTTGTTATTGAAAGGTGATGGAAATAGGGTTATGGACTATTTTGCATGGTTTGGTTGTATTGAATTGTTGAAGGTGGATATGGTAATTGAGTTATGTAAGGTGGATATGGTGATGTACTATTTAATTGATGATTATTTATGTCTGTGGCTTAATTTGGTTTAATGGATTGGTTGGAAGGATAAATGAATCCAAACTTGATATTGGAGGATGTTGTATGAATATGCATGGCATGCGAATGTAATTGGAGTATAAGAGGGTTAAAGTGTCACCA
>NW_025835801.1:0-1322 GCF_002878395.1 Capsicum annuum
TTATTCAATAACCTTTCCAACGATATAAAGATTTCCAAAAACGGATAGGTTTTGGATATAATCGAGCACGTTCGAAACTATAAAATGGTGGCCAGGATATTTGGGAATAGTAAATGTGCAGGAAAATTTCCTGCACACAAACTACTGAGGCCAGCCAAATTTTTGGGTCAACTTCGAACGATCATAACTCCCTTAATATAATGAACTGGGAGAGCTGCAACATATGAAAATAAAGATCTTTGAGTCTTCTTCCCAATGCAATTGGTTTCATCCAAATACAACGTCTGAGTAAGGACTTATACTCGTTTTACTTCAGCCTATCAAAATAGATTTTTAGGGTCAACTTCAAACGACCATAACTCCTTGTACAGGACGAACTGGGTAACCTACTTTATATAAAATGAAAGCCCTTTGAATTATCTTCCAACGATACCAATTTCATCCAAATCCGATGTCGGAGCAAAGAGTTATGGTCGATCTACTTTAGCTTATCAAAATAGTCTACCAAAGGACAGATTTGACATTATTTAAATTTTAAAGGCATTTTGGTCATTTTCTATTATATTATGGACGGAAATATGTGTATATATACATGTATATGAGTTCAAAAACTCATTTTCATCATCAATCATTGAGAAAGAACAAACCCTAGCCAAATTTGACCTTTAAATTACATTTGATTCAACCGTAGAAATTTTAAAGTAATCCGATAACTGTGTTTGTCATCTCGAAAGCTTAGAACGACACCTATTATTTGTGCAAACAAGATTGCATAATCAATAGGTGAATTTTAAGGTATGAATATTGTTTGCCTTTGTTCTTTTCCATATGTATATGTGTGATAGAGGATTATATGTATTGGATGTTATTGAAAGGTGATGGAAATAGGGTTATGGACTATTTTGCATGGTTTGGTTGTATCAAATTCTGGAAGGTGGATATGGTAATTGAGTTATGGAAGGTGGATATGGTGATATACTATTGAATTGATGATTATTTATGTCTATGGCTCAATTTGGTTTAATGGATTAGTTGGAAGGATAAATGAACCCAAACTTGATATTGGAGGATGTTGCATGAATATGCATGGTATGTGAATGTAATTGGAGTATAAGAGGGTTAAGGTGACACCCTTTATGGTGTAATTAAGGTTTACTACTTAACCACTAGTTTGGTGAATTCAAATAATTAAATTGTGACGTTTGGTTGCTAATACTAGATTGCTATATATGTTCATTGTAGATAAGTAATCCGAAAAGACGGGAAGTCCATTTGGGACTAGTATTGAAGGTTGACAGTCAGGTATGCTTTACATACCTGAC
>NW_025835802.1:0-1203 GCF_002878395.1 Capsicum annuum
GGTGACAGGAAAAATGACTAACGAAAGTCAAATGCAAGATGCGGCTACGGCTGTGGGGGCAACTAGTATTGCCTCAACAAGTCGAGCAAATGCTTCGCAACCTATGGCACCTATAGAGAAGTCCGAAAAATTTATGGGTATTGACTTTAAGAGATGGCAGCAAAAGATGTTCTTCTACCTCATAACATTATGTCTTCAAAGGTTCACTAGTGAGGATGCTCCTGAGGTGCTCGAGGGAACCTCGAACAAAGAGCGTTTCATAATTGTAGAGGCTTGAAAACACTCAGACTTTCTTTGCAGGAATTATATATTGAGTGGTCTCCAAGATGACCTCTACAATATTTACAGTGGAACTAAGACATCGAAGGAATTGTGGAGGGTACTAGAACAAAAATATAAGATAGAGGATGCAAAAATTAAGAAATTCTTTGTTGCAAGGTTCCTCGACTTTAAAATGATAGATAGCAAATCGGTTGTCTCTCAAGTGCAGGAATTGCAAGTAATCATCCACGATCTCCTAGCGGAAGGTATATCTTTGAAAAATACCTTAGTTGAACAAATTAAAAATATTCTTAGTACTCACATAAACTGTTTTGTAGGTTTGATTGTGAATGATGTCTTTCACGTAGCAGCGATAAATGAGAAGCTACCACCTATGTGGAAAGACTTCAAAAACTACTTGAAGCACAAATTCAAGGAGATGACTGTCTAAGATATTATTGTCTGACTGCATATTGAAGAGGATAATAAGGCTGCCGAGAGAAGGTCAAAAGGGAATTCTATAATTAATGGAGCACATATTGTAGAAGATGACCAAAATAATTCTAAGAAAAGGAATAAAGTTGAATAAGGAAGAAATCAACCCAAGAAGAAATTCAAGGTAAAGTGCTTCAACTGTGGCAATATTGACCATAAGTTCACGGATTGTCGTGCCCTTAAGAAATGCAAGAAAAAGGACCAAGCAAATATGATTGAGTTCAACAAAGAATGTGATGATTTGTGTGCTATGTTTTCAAAATGCAACTTGGTGGGGAATCCTCGTGAGTGGTGGATAGATTTTGGTTCCACCCGCCATGTGTAATACCCCGCATGTTTCTAAGCTAGGAAGTGAATAAGTATTCCTACATATGAAATCTCATATCCTATGATTCATACTTGAGTACATGACTTACCATGAATATCCTAGTGATAGGATAGCTTATG
>NW_025835803.1:0-2224 GCF_002878395.1 Capsicum annuum
TATTCATTAGAAATTTATTTTATTAAATTAAATTTATTAATTTTAAAATTTAAAAATTTAAAGTTAAGTTTAAATATTAGTATTTCTATATAAGGAAAAAGCAATTTAAAATTTTAATTTTCTAAAATAAATAATTAAATAAAAAATTATTTTTTATATTAAAGTCAATTAAAATAATAAAATTGATTTACTTTAAATATTTATTTTCAATTAATTAAGAAAATTTTTTATTTTTTCATAATTTATGCTGCACCGATAAAATTTTGAGAGTTGAATAGAACTTTTATCTATTTTTGAAAAAGTATTTTAACTTGTTAATTATTGTGATTTAAAATGATCTACATTCTACGATATGAGATATTTGGCAGAGATTAAGGTTATAAGGTTATAAGGTTATAAGGTTATAAGGTTGTTTACTAATATAAGGTTGTTAACGGTAGTTATAAGGTTAAATGGTGCCGTTAAGGTTATAAGATTGTTTACTAATATAAGGTTGTTTACTTAACGGTGGTTATAAGGTTAAACGGTGGCCGTTAAGGTTATAAGGTTGTTTACTAATATAAGGTTATAAGGTTGAACTGTAGCCGTTAAGGTTATAAAGTTGTTTATTAATATAAGGTTATAAGGTTAAATAGTGGTCGTTAAGGTTATAAGGTTGTTTACTAATATATGGTTGTTTACTTAACGTTGGTTATAAGGTTAAATGTTAGCCATTAAGGTTATAAGGTTGTTTACTAATATAAGGTTATAAGGTTAAGCGGTGGCCGTTAAGGTTATAAGGTTGTTTACTTAACGGTGGTTATAAGGTTAAACGGTGGCCTCTAAGGTTATAAGGTTATAAGGTTAAACGGTGGCCGTTAAGGTTGTACGGTTGTTTACTAATATAAGGTTATAAGGTTAAACGGTAGTCGTTAAGGTTATACGGTTGTTTACTAATATAAGTTTGTTTGCTTAACGGTAGTTATAAGGTTAAACGTTGGCCGTTAAGGTTATAAGGTTATAAGGTTATTAGGTTAAACGATGGTTGTTCAGGTTATAAGGTTGTGTACTAATATAAGGTTATAAGGTTAAACGGTGGCCGTTTAGGTTATAAGGATGTTTACTAATATAAGGTTATAAGGTTAAACGGTGGTCACTAAGGTTATAAGGTTGTGTACTAATATAAGGTTGTTTACTTAACGCTAGTTATAAGGTTAAACGGTGGTCGTTAAGGTTATAAGGTTGTTTAATAATATAAGGTTATAAGGTTGTTTAATAATATAAGGTTATAAGATTAAACGGTGGCCGTTAAGGTTTTAAGGTTGTTTACTAATATAAGGTTGTTTACTTAATGGTGGCTGTTAAGTTTTACGTATAGATTAGGCTTTAAACGGTGACCGTATAGATTAGCAGGTTGGTCTCGCAAATAAAACTATAACCTTTATGCAACAGGAAGAGAATACACATGGTCTCAACAAATCTTCAAATGTAAGAGCTAGCACTTTCAACTCCAGAAACAAAGTGGAAAACAGAATAGTGCTTACCCGGGGTCTTCTCCTCATCTAAGAGCACGTTCAACTTCAGAGTCACCAGTGTGATTGCGAAATCAATCCTGAAAATAATGATAAATGTTATTCCTAAAGAATTAAAGAGATCCAAACAACAAAATTTCTTATAAGACAAAAGAGTTTACCCTCAGGCGACCAACAAAAATCTGAATGACAAAAGCACCAGCTTGACAAAAGCTAAGAAGTTGAGACAAAAGTTTCTAATAGACTTAGGTTAGAAAAGGAAATTCCAAGCATTCACCCGTAAGATATATTGCATATGGAGTTTGAATGGAATTGGAAGTGCCAAGGTTTTGATCGTTTTTACTGCTGTTCTTAGCTTTGGATCTAGTGGCACCTGCAAATGAAAAAGTGTTAGTGCCTGTTGATCCCGTTAGAGAAAAAAGCTGCTAAGGAACCTCTGGTGCAACTTGTTGGGGATTGAATTTCACTTTCATCAATTTCTGAATCAGTTAACTCACAGGAAGCATGAGAATTTGATTCCGACTCAGCACATGCTAGTTCTGAAGGGGAACATTCTGTTTCCGCTTCCGTTGATGGATCAGTGACTTCAGAATCTGTTACATGATTAAGAAAATGAAGTTACAGAACATTCAAGAGAACCAAATAATGCATTGTTGCCCGCCCCTTCCCATCATAGATCATCAGAAATGCAGCAGATACAACAATCTGCACCA
>NW_025835804.1:0-3670 GCF_002878395.1 Capsicum annuum
AATGAAGGCCAATAGTAGCCACTTTGCAGTACTTTCTTGGCCGTCCGATCACCTGCATGGTGACCTCCAACTTGAGAAACATGGCTTACTTCCAGTATGCTAGGCACCTCTACATCTGGGACGCACCGCCTAATAATACCATCAGCACATCGTTGAAAAAGATAAGGCTCATCCCAGAAGTAATGTTTCACATCATGCATAAACTTTTTCTTTTGATAAAAGGAGAGATGCTCAGGAATCACTTCGCTCACCACATAGTTGGCAAAATCTGCATACCACGGTAAGTTTTCCACCATAGTTGCTAGAATCTCTTTGTCGGGGAATGCATCATCAATATCAAGGTCGGTCTGCACTGTGTGCTCACTCTCAAGTCTAGATAGATGATCAGCTACTTGGTTCTCACAACCTTTTCTATCCTTTACCTCAAAATCAAATTCTTGAAGCAGTAGCACCCACCTAATTAGCCTTGGCTTGGAATCCTTCTTTACCATTAGATATATTAGAGCTGCATGATCTGTATGAACCACTACCTTGGTTCCCAACAAGTAAGCACGAAACTTTTCAAAAGCATAAACAACCGCAAGAAGCTCTTGTTCAGTGACGGTATAGTTCTTCTGTGCTCCATTCAAGGCCTTGCTCGCATAGTAGATTAGGTGAAATAGCTTTTCTCTTTTCTGACCAAGTACAGCACCTAAGGCTACACCACTTGCATCACACATAACTTCAAAAGGTAGAGACCA
This sequence comes from Capsicum annuum, assembly GCF_002878395.1. NCBI lineage: Eukaryota > Viridiplantae > Streptophyta > Magnoliopsida > Solanales > Solanaceae > Capsicum > Capsicum annuum. The sequence goes on from NW_025835804.1 coordinate 741, forward strand.
ATCGGGTGCTACAATAATAGGGGCTTCGACTAACTTTCCTTTGAGGCATTCAAATGCCTTCAAGCAATCTTCACCAAAGTAAAACTTTGCCTCCTTCTCCAAAAGTTTGCATAATGGGTTTTCAATCTTGGAGAAGTCTTTAATAAACCTTCGATAAAAACCAGCATGACCGAGAAAACTACGAACCCCCTTCACAGAAATTAGAAGTGGTAGTTTCTCGATAACTTCAATCTTGGCTTGATCAACTTTAATTCCCTTTTCAGAGACCTTATGCCCGAGAACAATGCCTTCTTTAACCATAAAATGGCACTTCTCCCAATTTAGCACCAGATTGAATTCCACACATCGCTGCAAAGCCATACTCAGATTTGCCAAGCATGACTCAAATGAACCACCTATAACCGAAAAGTCATCCATAAACACCTCCAAGGTGTATTCAACCATATCAGAGAAAATGGACATCATACACCGCTGAAAAATGGCAGGTGCATTACATAGCCCAAATGGCATTCGTTTGAATGCAAAAGTACCATATGAGCATGTAAAAGTGGTTTTATCCTGATCTTCAGGAGCAATGCAAATCTGATTATATCCGGAATAACCATCCAAGAAATAGAACCATCTCTTTCCTACCAATCGATCAAGCATTTGATCCATGAATGGTATTGGGAAGTGGTCCTTTAACGTCCACGAATTTAGCTTCCAGTAATCCATACACACCCTCCACCCTGTAACGTGCCTGAGTAAAATTAGCTCATTCTTCTCATTTCCTACTACTGTCATGCCCCTCTTTTTGGGCACACATTGTACAGGACTCACCCATTTACTGTCTGAGATTGGATACACCACCCCTACATCTAACCACTTTATGATTTCTTTCTTCACCACCTCTTGCATAGGTGGATTCAGACGACGCTGATGCTCAATAGTGGGTACGCAATCTTCCTCTAGCTGAATCTTGTGCATACATATGCCAGAAGGGATACCAATTATATCAGCACTAGTCCAACCAATAGCTCTCTTGTACCTCTTCAGAATAGAGATGAGAGCCTCTACTTGTTATTCACCTAAATCAGCAGCAACAATAACTGGAAGTGTATTTCCACTACCCAAGAATGCATACTTTAGATGACTGGGTAGCTCTTTCAATTCTAGCACCAGTGGCTCTTCAATGGATGGCTTCGCTGGTGGTGAAGGTCTATTCTTAAGGTCAAGGTCCAGCTTCTTGGGGGCATAAGAATATGACCCCATTCCTGTCAAAGCATAGATAGTTTCTTCGTACTCTTTAACCTCCTCACGATCAAAGTTCAAAAGCACAGCAGCTAATGGCTCAACAGTAAGCTGCTTCTCTAAAGATAATTCTTTCTCATCCTCATAATAAACATCAGCTATAGAGAACACATTCATATCTTTGGTCTGCTTCATTGATTTACATACATCAAATCGTACCACTTTGTCATTCATCTGAAACAAAAGCTCATTTGCTCGTAAATCAATAAGCACACTTTCGATTGCGAGGAAAGGTCGATCCAAGATTATGGGCACCTCAAAATCCACCTCGCAATCCAAAATAACAAAGTCTGCAGGAAAAATGAAGGTAGAAACCTTCACTAATACATCATACAAGATACCAACAGGTCATTTTACCGACCTATCTACCATTACAAGCGGCATGTTGGTTGGTGTAGGATCGCCCAAACCAAACTGTCTTAGATGGCTAGTGGCATCAAATTAATGCTATCCCCCAAATCACATAAAGCCTTGGCAAAATCTAAAGATCCAACCATGCAAGGAATAGTGAAAGCAGCCGGATCTGCCTTCTTTTGTACCAGAGACCTCGTGGCAATTGCACTACAATGATGAAAATTATCTGCCAGTTCATAGCTCGCTGCCCTTTTCTTTGTCAAAAGATCCTTCATGAATTTGGCATATCCTGGCATTTGCTCCAGTGCCTCCACCAAAGGCACATTTATAGTCAGATACTTCAGCATGATTATGAATTTACTAAACCTGGTGTCATCAGCTTTCTTCTTCAGTCTCTAAGGAAAAGGTGGTGGTGGATTTGGAAGAGTTTTCTCCACCACTTCCTTTTTATATTGCTTCCCATTATCAATCTGTTCAGACTACTGACATCTAGGTGCAGTATCATGAACGTTCTCATCCTGATCTTCAAATTCTACAGAATCATCATAATCTGCTTCAATAACATTCTCCTCTATACTATCAACCACAGGCTTGCCCTTGGATGGATTTTCCAACACTTTACCACTCCTGGTTGTAATAGCCAAACATAATCCATCTTTTTTTGGATTTTGGACAGTGTCACTCGGTAAAGTGCCAGCTTTTCTTTGATTGAATGCCACTGATAGTTGACTCATTTGTTGTTCTAGCTGTTTTATTGAAGTAGAATGCGAGTCAACCAATTAATTTATTGAGGACAAATCATTTTTTGCTTCAGTTACTCTCGTGTTGGTTGCCTCCACTCCTTTCAATAGCTTAGCCATCATGTCCTCCATGGCATCTTCCCAGAGCTAGGTGCAGCAGCTTCACGATTTCTAGGAGGTACATACAAATCGCTTCTGTCATTCTTATTTTTTCAATTCCCTTGGTCTCGGTCCTCATATCTAGATTTTTCACTATAGTTCCGACCTTGGTTTCTTTGGACATTGCCTCGGAAACCCCCTAATTGTTCAAGTAATTTGCTTCCTCCTCAGAATCAGAGTCATCTCTTCCCTGTGATATAATAGCCTTGACCTTTTCTGTCTTCCTTGATAATAAATACTTGGTAAGAAGGTCCACCTGCATTTTCATATGAGCCATATCTTGGTCACATTCCTCTTCTCTTTGCCTCTGTTCTGCTGTCATGCCAGTAGATACAGTAGAGCTTGCTACCTCAGAATCCCTGGTATGCCAAGCTCTACTCTGCTTTG
>NW_025835805.1:0-1016 GCF_002878395.1 Capsicum annuum
ACCATGTAAACAAAAGGTAAGAGCAAAAAGAGTTATTAATAAAATAACTCTTTTTGCTCTTACCTTTTGTTTACATGGTGTTGTAAACCACCAGTGTGGTTTAGTTATTATATGTGGATATAGTTTATCTAAAAACGGCATTTCTAAAAGCATATCTTTTGATGTTAGTTCATAATTATAGATCTCTTCTGTTGTTAATATCTTATCTCATACTTGTATTTTTACATTTCTAGCTTTATAGGTAATTAAGCTTCCTCTATTATTAAATCTTTTTACTATTATTGGTATTTTTAGCTTATTCCATTTGTCTTCTGGTAAACAATTATATCTACATAAGGTTGCTTCTGCTCCTGCATCTATCATAGGTGTATAATATGTATTATAATATCCTTCTACTATTATTTTTATAAGTACATATATTTTCATATCATATCAAAGCTCTTTTTATTAATATCTTTTCTGTATTATAGGTTATGGTTATTTGTGTATGTTTTATATTGTAGGGTTTTACTTGTTCTAACCATTTTATTCCTAATATTATGTCTGCTTTTTGCATATCTTCCTTTATTTCAAATTCTATTTTTATTTTTCTAACTCCTATTATTGTTTCCTTTTCTACTGTATCTTTAGTAGTTCTTAAACTTCTTGGTAGATCTGGGCATATATTACTATTAGATTTTATTTCTTTATTTTTTACTAGATATTTTGCTATATAATTTTCTTCTTGTCCTGTATTTAGAAGTATTAAATATTCTTTTTCATTTATTGCTCCCGTTATATAATATTGATTTAAATTAACTATTGAAGTTTTTTCATAATTTGTCCTTTTTGATGAGCTTGATGATTCTGGTTTTTCATAAGTTATTCTTTTTGTTGCGCTTATTCTATCAATTATTATTTCTAAATCTTCTTCTATATCTATGTCTTTGTAACTATAATCATTATTATCAATTGTTTTTACAAATTATTCGAAAGGACTTTCTATTTGTATTTTATTAATTTTATTTTTTTCCATT
>NW_025835806.1:0-1275 GCF_002878395.1 Capsicum annuum
AGAGTTTAACTAAGGTCGGGACACACCCCACCATATAACTAACTTCTATACAATACCAAAAGTGACTGGATATGACACGAAAAGCCCCGAAGCAAACTGGAGTTCACAAAAAATAGCTGGATATCCTGGGTCCTACTTGTGCGGTGTATGAGCTGAGGTACCTGTGCCTGAAACATGAAATGCAGGTCCCCCTTGGGGGACGTCAGTACAAAGTATGTACTGAGTATGTAAAGCTGTAGATAATCACATATGCTATAGGAGCTCAATAAAAATCAGAAAAAAGTGAATAAATCGTAATAGGAGTGGACCACACTTACTAGAACTTGTGACAACCTGTACATTGTATTTATTCAATCACTTTACCTTCGTTCTTATCATCTTTGTAATCATTACTGTATTGTATTGTGACCATTGGGCTGCCTTCAGTACATATCAACTGGGATCGACCCATGATAGGCTTATGCCCTTGGGATACCACCCATAAACACATAAATAGGGATCGATCCATGATAGACTTATGCCTTTGGGATACCACCTGATAAGAGAGAACTTCCATCACTTAGTTCAATTAATCTTTGAGATTGTTATTTCGATCGCCACCGCATTTTTTATACTTTGAAACAACGATACATTAATAAGAGACATATAAATAGACCATCAATGCAATAACAATGAAGTAAGAACTCATTGGCATATCAATAAAGTGTTTTGGAGTCATCAATGCCATAAAAATGAAGTAGGAACTTATTGGTATATCAATGAAATATTTTGGAGTCATTAATAGCACATGGATCTTGTTTGAGTAACCGAATACCTTCTGACATTCATTAGTGCAATAAACATATAAGATTTGGAAAACAAGTAAGTATTGGACTGTCTTGACATCTTGTAGGGTGGAAACAAGTTCATTGATAACGTAGGACATCATACAAAACCATTATGGATCACATGTTACTGAATAACTTTGGAAACTTTCTTAATAGAACAATTGTTCACTTTCACGCCAAAGATATGGCATAGAGTATGCTTTACATACCTGACTTTCAACCTTCAATAATAGTCCAAAATGGACTTCCCGTTTTTTGGATTACTTATCTACAATGAACATATATAGCAATCTAGTATTGGCGACCAAATGTCACAATTCAATTATTTGAATTCATCAAACTAGTGGTTAAGTAGTAAGCCTTAATTACACCATAAAGGGTGTCACTTTAACCCTTCTATACTCCAATTACATTCACATGCCATGCATATTCATACAACATCATCCAA
>NW_025835807.1:0-1315 GCF_002878395.1 Capsicum annuum
GTATGACTATGGAACTGTGATATTTGTCTTGACTTTCAGCTTAGTCGTTGTCTCTAGTTATCGAATAGAAGATATACTTCAATTTGCTCAACGACGAATAACCACCATTCTTATTGGTGTCTCCACTGTCATGGTCATATCCATGGTTGTCCATCCGGTGTGGGCGGGAGAAGACCTTGTTAAGCTTGTTAGTGTCAATCTTGAAAAGCTAGCAAACTCCTTAGAAGGTTTGTTTTGAGTTTATTTAATTTTTTCTTTTAAGTTGTTCGGAAAAAATAATGTACTTTTTAACTTAAGGAAAAAAAGGTGCAAATACCACTAACTTTGCAATATCGATTTATACCCTTATTGAAAAATAGTTCATGCATAATCTCTTTGTCTAGCAAATGTGATATATTTATTATTTTCATTAGCACACCTATATTTATTAGATTAAAAGAATTTTAAAACTCATTTTTAAATTTTAAGAATGTCATATTGCTTTAAAGAAATATATCATCAAATTTTTAACCCTCAAATCCGACTCAAATAAAAAAATTCAATTCCTCTTTTACTCAGTCATAAAATGTATTTGAGTCTGGTCTGAATGAAAGAGAAATTATTTTCTTAGATAGGTTGATTCTAGATAGAGTCTAAATGTATAAAGGAAATGGGTGGTTTCATAAAATCATGAGACATTTATTGAATTAAAAAAAATAGTTTTAGAATCTTTTAAAATTCAATCTTGTTACGAAAATGATAAATATACATTATTTGTTAAACATTAAATATATCTACATAGACCATTTGTTAAATGACGCAGATATCTACATGTACTACTTTTTGAGAGATGTATTTTCCATATTTACCTGATTTAATGACAATTTGACTTACGATTTGTATGTTTTGCAGGTTTTGGAAGTGAGTATTTTAATGATTCTGGGATTAAGAGTGTTCGAGGCAACAAGAACAATGTAGAAGAATTTCTTAAATCTCTTTTAAGTGTTCTTGGTTCTAAGGCCAATGAAGAATCGTTGGTGAGTAAATCAAATTACAAAAGTACAATTCTCATTAGTAGTTAACTTTTTTCTTGTTTTTCAATTTCTTCAAAAAAGTCAAAAGAGGTTATTCATTTTTTTACTATTTATCTTGTTGGGAGGAATACACAAGATAATTTCTTACCTTTTGACACTTTAACAATCGTGAGAGGCACTTCATAATCAATTTAAGTTTGGTGCGCTAGAATATAAAAAATAGTACATAAACAACATTTGTAAAAGTTAATTGTAAGTAATTTTTCCTTTTTAATATAAATAAGTGATAAATAACTTATTAG
>NW_025835808.1:0-1149 GCF_002878395.1 Capsicum annuum
ATGTTTTGATTGAGGGACAGCCCCCTCCTTGGTTTAGGTTAAGGTACCTCATGAGACAAAGGTACTTACCCGAGAGTTACTGTCACGCCCCAAAATCCCATCGGGCCGGACTGGCATTCGAAGCCGAGAAGGCCCGGGAGAACCCGTTCAAATACCTGTACTTTCACTTACATGTCACCAAAAATTTGGACAGCACTTCATTGCATATAGAAGGGTCTAATTACCTGTATCAGCACAACACGCACAAATATAAATATATATAATACTTGGCCGTCGGGGCCACCACATATACAAATATAACATCACTATATAAACTTCCATGACTTTACCCTTCCTTATGTCTACAAAGCCTCTAGGATATACATGACATAACTAGGGTCGGGACAAACCCCCGCCCACACATGACTCTTGTACAATAATAAAACATAAGGGACCGACTCGAAAAGGTCCGAAGCAAACTGGAGCTCATCAATAATAGATGTATGACCTGGCTCCTATTTATGCTGTGAATGAGTTGAAGCACCTGTGCCTGCAGCATGAAATACAGGTCCCCCGTGAGGAACGTCAGTACGAAATATGTACTGAGTATGTAAAGCTGTAAATAATCATATGTGGTATGGGGGATCAAGAAAATCAGACGCAAGTGAATAAATCATAATAGAAGTGAACCACACTTCATAAACACTTTTAGGATTATGTACATTATCTTATCATTAATCTGAATTGTGTTCTTGAATTCAAACACATTTGTGGAACGGTATACATTCGCTCATTTCATTCTTTACAATTATCATTCGCCATTACCTCCTCCTCCTGAACCTCCAACCACCTAACAATAATCAATATTGTACCGTACTGTGACCATTAGGCTGCCCCCAGTACATATCAATTGTAATCATATCAAATATCGGGATCGGCCCATGCTAGGCTTAAGCCCCTGAGCTACCACACACACATATATCAAGTAACACACATAAGAGATCTTTCCAATAACTTAGTTCAAAAGCTTTTGAGATTATGACATTAGTGTTCATGCCAATATAGTACCTTTGGAATAATGATACATCAATAGGAACCAAGTAATAGACTTTCTATACAATAATGATGTAATAAAGACTCATTGGTACATCAACAATGTGTTTCGGAATC
>NW_025835809.1:0-1318 GCF_002878395.1 Capsicum annuum
GTTAGAAATATAATTCAAAGGGATTTCATTTCATATAAATTAGGCCACCCAGTTCGTCCTGTACAAGGAGTTATGATCGTTTGAAGTTGACCCTAAAAATCTGTTTTGAGAGGCTGAAGTAAAACAAGTATAACTCTTTACTCAGATGTTGGATTTGGATGAAACCAATTGCATCGGTAAGAAGACTCAAAGATATTTATTTTGATATGTGTTAGCTCTCTCAGTTCATTATATTGAGGGAGTTCTGATGGTTCAAAGTTGACCCAAAAAACTGGCAGGCCTCAGTAGTTTGTGTGCAGGAAATTTTCCTGCACATTTACTGTTCACAACATCCTGGCCACCGTTTTATAGTTTCGAACGCGCTCGATTATATCCAAAACTTATCTGTTTTTGGAAATCTTTATATCGTTGGAAAGCTTATTCAATAACCTCCGTATGGAATCATCGACGGGCAAATTCCGGTATAAATAAGGTCGATTCCTATACACATATAATTATTTTTGTACCTAATTCAAATCATCAATTGTACAAAAATCAGTCCACGATGTAATTCAAGAAACGGGATACACAATCAAATGTTCTTTACCAAAATCTTATTAAAATTATCACAAGATCAATCCAACCATAAAAATATAATACGCAGTCAAATGTTCTCCGTTGTAATCACGAGCCGAGAAATTTGTCAACTAATTCGAAGAAGATGGATAATTTCAAAATTCGGAATTAGCAAACTATGACAAAATTGATCATTATAAAAATTTGGATTTTTCACATCGGGTAGTCTTAAAACATAAGCACACAAAATGGCAAAGAATCGGATGAAATAAATCATTCATACATTGCTAATTCAGAGTCCGAAATCTGTTAAAGAAGGGGAAAAGAGATTAAAATTAAACACAAACATTTAAATATTTAGGCAAACCTGTGGATGGGTTTTTGAAAACCCATCTCTTTTTTGACAAACGGATCAACGGCACGGAGAAGGTTGGTGGCGGGTGGACGACGGAGATGACCTGGGGCGGCGACAGTTGGTTCACGGAGGAGGTTGGAGAGCTGGGGGGTCTCGTGGCAATGTTGGAGCGGCGTTGGCTTGCTGGTTCATCGCCGAAAAGGGGAAAATGGAGGGAGAGATGGTGATGGAGGCTGAGGGGCTGGCGGCGCGGCGTTGGCAGCGGCGAGGACGAACGGCAGGAGGCAGTGGAAGATCTGGTATCGCCGGAGTAGGCGTTGGCGGCGCATATAGGGGGCGGTGGGAAAGCTATTGGAGAAGGGGGTCTCGGTGGCGCTGCTCCGCCGATCAGCGGCGGCAGCCATGGGA
>NW_025835810.1:0-1128 GCF_002878395.1 Capsicum annuum
TAGGGAGTGTGATATCCCGAAAACCGCTTTCCGAACTTGTTATGGCCTTTTTGAGTTTCTTGTTATGTCTTTCGGGTTAACTAATGCCCTAGGAGATTTCATGGACCTCATGAATCGAGTGTTCAGATCATATCTGGATATGTTGGTCATAGTGTTCATCGATGATATACTGGTGTACTCCCATAGTGAGGATGAACATTCTGATCATCTTCGAATTGTCTTGCAAGCCCATAAAGATCATAAGTTATTTGCCAAGTTCAGTAAATATGAGTTTTGGCTAAGGTTAGTTTTTTTTCTAGGTCATATCATTTCTTCCGAGGGTATTAGAGTTGATCCCTAAAAGACTGAAGCTATTAGAAATTAGCCTAGACCTATTTCTCCGACTGATATTTGATGTTTCTTGGGTTTAGCTGGCTATTACCGCCGTTTTGTTGAGGGTTTCTCCTCTATAGCGTCTCCTATGAGTCGGTTGACCCAAAAAAAGTGAAGTTCTTGTGGTTCGAATCTTGTGAGAAGAATTTTCAGGAGTTGAAGACTCGACTCACTTCTGCCCCTGTTTTGACTTTGCCTAATGGTGTTGATGGTTTTATGGTGTACGATGATGCTTCGAAAGTTGGGTTGAGTTGCGTATTGATGCAGAAGGGTAAGGTGATAGCTTATGCTTCTAGATAGTTGAAACCCCATGAGAAAAATTACCCCACCCATGACCTTGAGTTGGCTGCTATTGTGTTTGCTTTGAAAATCTGGAGACACTATTTGTATAGTGTCCATGTTGATGTTTTCACTAATCATAAGAGTTTGCAGTAGGTGTTTACCCAGAGAGAATTGAATCTTAGGCAGAGACAATGGTTAGAATTGTTAAAGGACTATGATATGAGTGTGCTGTACCATCCGGGCAAGGCCAATGTTGTGGCGGTTGCCCTAAGTAGAGTGTCCATGGATAGTGTTTTGCATATGGTAGAAGGTAAGAAAGAGTTGGCTCGTGATATACATCGTTTGGCTAGATTGGGGGTTAGGTTGTTTGAATTAGCTGAAGGGAGTAGTTCCGAATCCTCCTTGGTTTCGAAGGTGAAGGAAAAACAATATTTAGATGCTAGTTTGGTCAGACTGAAAGAGTCAGTTAAGGAC
>NW_025835811.1:0-2465 GCF_002878395.1 Capsicum annuum
ATAACCCAATAAGAAAAAATCGAACCAATAACCCAATAATTTTTTTTTATAAAACCATTAAAAAATCGTTAACCTAATAACAATAAACCAATAACATTTTTATCAATTCGATTTATCGATCGATTCGATTCTTGTACACCCCAACTTATATATATGGTTAACTAGTTTGGCTTTACCCAAAATGCCCGACCAATAAATGGTAATTTTCGCAATTAGAATCTTTTATCTCTACCGTATATATTTTGATTTCGTTAAAAAGAGTTTTATTTTACTAAAAATTACACAAATACATAACTTAAGTTTTCAATATTACAAAAAATCTCAATTCCCTAAACATATTACAAAACTCCCACATATACACAGAATGTTATGTATATATCGGCTACGTTATGTATATTAATAGGGAGAAAGAGTAAAGTAATTAAAAAAGTGGGAGAGAGTGTAATTACTTTTCAAAGGTTGGTATTTATGTTATTTTTATTTATTTATTTTTGGTTTCCCAAGGTATCCCCACAGCCGGCAGCCGTGAGACTAATCCTCCGTTCCCTTGTCAGCGCACTAAGCGGTAGGAAACTGGCCACAAAATTTGTTCCATTCGCTAAAGACGAGGATCTATGTTATTTTTATGAACTAGTTTGGCTTTACCCACCCAAAACGACAGACCGATAAATGGTAATTTTCACAATTAGAATCTTTTAGCACTACCGTATATATTTTAATTTCAAAATACACTGGCGTAATGTATGTGCTTGCATGTGTATTTAATGTCAATTAATTAAATAATATATAAAAGTTTATTTGAAAATATCAATTAACGTTAAAATAAAAGTTATGTCTAATTAAATAGGACTTTGATCATACAAAAAACAAGAAAGCTCTTAGTGATTATTAACTAATAATAAAAAATTGTTATAAAGTAAGAAAGAACAAAGAATAAGAGTAGAGAGAGAAGAGAGAGTAATTCTTATTACTTCTTGAGGGATGAGAGATCATAAGATTGTAAATACAATGAACAAAACCCCTCTATTTATAGGAAAAATTTACTCTTAGTCTGAGTAAAAGACAGATGTTTCAAATCCTAAAAGATATCAAAGTACATCTTAATAGACATTCACTATAATGTAAATATATTTATAACACTCCCCCTTGAATGTCTAATTGGTAGATAATGTGTCTCATTAAAACCTTACTAGAAAAAACTCAGTAGGAAAAAAATCTAGTAAAGGAAAAAGAGTACACATCTCTAATAATACGCATTTTGGCTGCCTCATTAAAAACCTTACAAGGAAAATCCAGTGGGACAAAACCTAGTAAGAAAAAAAGTGTACAACGCGTATTAACTCCCCCTAATGAGAGCATCCTTGAACCTTTGCATCCCGATCTTGTGCTCCATCTTCTTTAAAGTTGTAATTGGAGAAAACTTGGTGAATAAATCAGTCGCATTGTTAGTTGAACGAATCTGTTACACGTTAATATCATCATTCTTTTGTAGCTCATGTGTGTATAAAAGCTTTGGCAAAATGTGTTTCGTTCTATCTCCATTTATGAATCCTCTCATAAGATGTGCTATGTATGCTGAATTATATCTGTATAAAATTGTGGGTAGATTGCCATACTTCACACTACATTTTTCTCGAATGAGATGTATCATGGACCTCAACCATACACATTCTCGGCTTGCTTCATGAATAGCTATTATCTCAGCATGATTCGATGAAGTGGCTACGATAGACTGCTTGGTATATCTCCAAAATATGGTAGTACCACCACATATGAACACATAACCTATATGAGACCGAGCTTTATGCGGGTCAGATAAGTACCCAACATCAGCATGACCAATAAGATCAGGACTGCAATCTTTAGAATAAAAAAAACTCATGTGTTTTATCCCATTTTGATATCTCAAAGTAGGAGCAGAAATATACCTTGCTAACAAATTGACTGAAAAGGCTATAGGCTTTGTAGTATTTGCAAGGTACATGAGTGCATCAACTGTACTAAGATATGGTACTTCATAACCAATTCAATTCGATATATTTCGAATTTCAGCAAATAATCTATTGCTTTAAAAACTCTCCAAGAGTTCCAATGATGTTCAAGCAATAAGCTTATACAATATAAGGATTATAAATAAGTTTCCCAGAAACTTTTATATGCTTCAAGCAGTTTGAATCCTTAAAAGTTTTCACATAAGTTTTGTCAAGTGACAATATTCAACATTTCATGAGTGACATCTTCAAATGTCTGGACTGCAAATCAAATAAGTTTTACGCATAGCAAATTGCATCATTTCATGTCACTTGATAAATATTTCTACGTCAGCATGCTTAAATAAATGTAGAATTCAGATCCTTGTAATCTTTCACAATATTGCGCCAATATTGTGTCAAAGATATTGATGATATATCATTTTGTATCGGTTCACAATGCGACATAACATTTTGAGATCTCATCACTTCATA
>NW_025835812.1:0-1986 GCF_002878395.1 Capsicum annuum
TGTGACCCAAGCCCCCAGCATACTTAAGTATTAAATTACATAAAATAGCAACACTTTATCCTAATTACATTATGTAGCATCTGTAGCATTATTTTAAGTGATTCCCTACTTTTTTCTGCCTAAGAAAGTTAGTGTTCTAAAATCTCCCTTTTCACGCCATTCTTATTTTTCTTTCCTTAATTTAAAATTTTTATTCCCTTTTTTTCGCCATTAATGATCTCTCCCGCTTCAAATTTTGTTCCTTTTGCATGATTCTAGGACGATCTGTGATACGGATTTACTTCCTCTATTTCAGGTAACTATTAATCGCATATTGCATGTTAGCGGTTCCTTTTTTTTTTCTCTACTGTAATTCACTTAAATCAAATTTTAAGGTTTTTATGTTTTAATGGATGAATATACAGAAAAAAATACCAATATATAGTGATATATAGAATATGAATTTAGATTTTGATTATGCACCATCTTTTAGTCTTGAGTTAAGAAGATTTAGTTAAAGTTGTTGTAAATCCTATACAGTTGAAGAAATCTAGGAGATCGAAGGAGATTAGGTCAAAATTTTGCAATGATCCAGTGAAGATGAGTGAAATTTTGAAAAAAAAAGGTTGAAGAAAACTCCTTCTCCAAAGGAGCAAAAAATTAAAAAAGGGTACGAGAAGAAAAAGAAAGTTAAAGAAATTGAAGACGATGTTCAGAAATCTTATGTTGATGATTCTAAAGAAGATAGTGAGGATGAGGTATTTTTTTGTTTGCAAATGTATTTTTTTGACTGTTAAGTGTTGTGTTGTTCTAAATAGGGCAATAAAGATACTATTAAAGTTGGGAGTTATATGTATTTTTTCAAGTAGCTAATATGTATTTTATGTTCTGATGATATTTAGGGATTGTAGAAAGCTGATTTGTGAAGATGATAGTATAATTGTGAAAATATATTGTTATATTAACTACTTATGAATAGTATTTGGTTATATGTATTTTTAGTATAATTGATATGTATTTTTCAGTATTGGTTGCAGTTTTGGCATGATCAAAATACATATGTAGGTTATATGTATTTTTGACTGCTTTAATTTTTTCTGTAGTTTAACTACTCATGAACAGTCTATTGGTTATATGTATTTTTAGTATAATTGATATGTATTTTTCAGTATTGGTTACAGTTTTGGTATGATCAAAATATATATGCATGTTATATGTATTTTTTGAATGCTTTAATCTTTTTTTTTTTTATATAGTTTAACTACTTATGAACTGTCTATTGGCTATATGTATTTTTAATATAATTGATACGTATTTTTCGGTATTGGTTGCATTTTTTGTCTGCCTAAAATACATATTCTTGTTTATATGTATTTTTTTGCTTATTTGAATTTTTGTTAACAATCTAAGAAGTTATAGTTTAAATTTGTATAGGTGATGCGTGATGAAATATTCATTGTCAGAAAACTTTCAAGATTTGCACCACATATGTGCTCGTATGGTGACAATGATATTTATGGAAGCATACGCGTAATGTTAAACAAGGAACAGGACAATAATAATTTTGATTATTTCATGAAAAAGAAGCAATGTGTAGTGCAAGAAAAGCTGTTCAGATGCGTTATGACGCTTGAGGTTAAGGGTAGTTCTTCTTTTGGGATTGTGATTTGTGCTAGTGGCACCTATCTTAATTTTACTCCAAGGAAATTTTCTATTGTTACTGGATTGAATTGTTTGTCTAATAGGTACGACTTTATTTTTCATGAGGGTGTACCAAACGGGATGGTTGAGAAGTATTTTAATGGTACAAAAATTATATAGAAAAGACAACTATTTCTAGCATTTACGAAGAAAGTTTGGGGTGAGAACAATGATGAGGATTCTGAGAAGTTTGGAATTATGTATTTCCTGCATTCTTTTGTGTTATTTAATGTTGAAACTGTGGTTATACCCCGTTTTCATTTTAATTTGGTAGAAAGTGAAATATATAAGGATTTTCCATGGGGT
>NW_025835813.1:0-1564 GCF_002878395.1 Capsicum annuum
ATTTGGATGGTCAAACGGCAAAACGGCACGAACAGGGCATTTTGGGGCTAAATCGGTGTGCTATGACCCATAGTTCTGGGGGTGAGCCTGGGGTTCAGGGGTTCCTTGTGCCAAAAATCAACTTGGTTGTGCCAGGGAGGCTGGGGAGTATCCTAGTGATGTTGGGCGTATTTATACGTCTAAGCACCATAACTTACCCATGTTTTAGCTAATTTTTGAGAATAAAATACATAATTCTTGCACTTTTAGTCTATACTTAGTTAAGTGAGCTAACCTATGTGATTAGTATGCTTTTCAGGTACTAATGAGGAAGATTACAGCACTTTGGGGACCTGTGGACAGCAAAGGAAAAACTTCACATAAAAAGGAAAACAGCTTTTGGACTGAATGTGATGTATGAAAACTTTTTCCTGGGCAAACTGAATATTTTTAAATAGTTAAGGATGCAGTAGCAATTTATTAGAGAAGGATGTTATTAAAATTATTATTGCTGAATTTTTAGGGATTATTGACATTTTGTATTATTTTGAAAAACAAGAGAAAGCGGCTTAGCTTGAGGACGAAGAGAGAGAAACACTTTTCTCTCCTATTTTCGCTATTCATCTTTATAACCAAGATCGTTCTAAGTTTGGGTATGATGAATATGTCTATTTTGATTTCTATTTTATTCATGAGTAGCTAAGTTTATTTGATAGGGTTATGGAAACCTTGTAGTATACTCTCTATTGCTATGGGTTTTTGAATTTATGATGTGTTAATCCACTTATATCATTACTCTCTTCATTTTGATTGAATGCTCGTGCTTGCAAGCACGGGGAATGTGCCATTATAGCAAAAATTTGTTCGATAGAAAAGTTACTGTTTGGAAAAGAGAGTGTGACAAGAAAATAGGGTTTCCAACCTCTATTTTACACATTAATGCCTTAGCAGGATTAACTTCTTGGAGAGTTCGTACAATTGGTTGTCCACTTTGGATTCGAGAGAACTAAGGTGAATAAATCCTTGATGGTTGAAAAATACTTGGATTTAGAATTATAATATGTCTCTCTATAAGTGCATGCATATATAAAATCCGTATTACTCATAGTTAATAGAGTAGTAGAAGCTACAAGGTGGACATAACCCTAACTTGTCATTCTCTGTGATCAAATATTATTACACATATCATCTCATCATTACACTGATAATATTATTGTGCACCAAAACTGAAACCCCCCTTACCTTGGAACCTTCGATCAACAGTCTAATAATAATCGCAATACTTAGTGATCATAGTATTCCCTGTGGGATTCGACACCCAACCCAGTTGGGTTCTATATTTGATAGCAACCGCTTGCACTTTATAACGAAAGTTGTAATTTGGACGTATCAAATTTTGGTGCCGTTGCCAGGGAATACGGTTTTCAACTAAGTTTGTGATAGTTAATAGACCCTTTGGTCAAAGATTCTCAAATTTTACTTTTTATTTGTTGTTTTTCTTTTGTTCAGGTTTACTGGATTGCATGCCAAATACACGGAGATCTGGTCAGCCATTATTACCTATAAATCCTGAACCACATCTCAT
>NW_025835814.1:0-3342 GCF_002878395.1 Capsicum annuum
TGACAATCGGTGCTTCCAATAATCTGTTCCTCAGAAAAGTATTCCTTTAAAATTGAAAAAGTATCTGTTGAGAGCGCTGTCACCTTAATGGGCCCTGCAACACGCGATCCGAATTAGTCGGGGCTCCAATGAGGACACCAGACACCGGATGGGAAACAAACAAACAAAAAAAACTTGCATCTAGACAAGCAAGCATACAGCCAAATGAAAATAAGCAGCACTTACCAAACAAATACAACACATATCGTTGTCACTTGTAGATCTTTCAGTTGATTCATACTTGATGCACTTCATACGTGCCAAAATGACTTCTCTACTTAATCCTATATTAACAAATTCAACCCGGTTTTAGATGGACAACAAACCCAAAATTCAGAATCAGAGTATGTGGGGAAAAATATGATTTATTATAGAAATTAAGAAACACAAAGATCATTGTCATACAACTAAATAATAGTCTAACATCTCTCCCTTTCCACAAACTAAAAAAATAATGCCTCCTAAACAATACAAGGAACTTTCAAATATTGCCCACAATATAACAGATACAAAATAAACCAAACAATCAAATTTACTTCCAATTGACGGCTAATTATCCCCCCCTCCCCCCTCGATACGATAAAAAAAAAGGAAAAAGTTTATTCCAGTATAATTATGATTATGAAATTACAATACAAAAAAAAAAAGGAAAAAGTTTATAACCAGTATAATTATGATTATGAAATTACATATTGTATAATTCCAGAAATTAAGATACACAGATGATTATCATACAATTAAGAGTCTAACATCCCTTCCTTTTCATAAACAAACAACAATACCTCCTAACAATACAAGGAACTTTCAAATACTTCCCACAGTATAACAGATATAAAATAAACCAAAAAATCAAATATATTTCCAATTGAATGCTAATTATCCAAATAAAAGTTAATTCCTGTTATAAAATAAGAAAGAATAAAGAAGAGTAGAGAGAATAGAGAGAGTGGTTCTTATTTCTTCTTTTGAGGGATGAGAGATCATCAGATTGTAAATACAATGAACAAAACCCTCCTATTTATAGGAAAAATTTAGTCCTAGTTTGAGTAAAAAGACAGATGCTTCAAATCCTAATAGATATCAAAGTAGATCTTGATAGACATTCACTATAATGTAAATACATTTATAACACTCCCCCTTGAATGTCTAATTGGTAGATAATGTGCCTCGTTAAAACCTTACTAGAAAAAACCCAGTTGAAAAAAAAATCTAGTGAAGGAAAAAGAGTACACATCTCTAATAATACACATTTTGGCTGCCTCATTAAAAACCTTACAAGGGAAACCTCTAGGACAAAACCTCGTAAGGGAAAAAGAGTACAGCGCGTATTAACTCCCCCTAATGAGAACATCCTTGACCTTTGCATCTCGATCTTGTGCAGCATCTTTTTTAAAGTTGCAATTGGAGAAGATTTGGTGAATAAATCAGTCACATGTCAGTTGAACGAATCTGTTGCACATTAATATCATCATTCTTTTGTAGCTCATGTATATAGAAAAGCTTTGGCAAAATGTGCTTCTTTCTATCTCCATTTATGAATCCTCCCTTAAGATGTGCTATGTATGCTGAATTATCTCTGTATAAAATTATGGGTAGATTGTCATATTTCACACCATATTTTTCTCGAATGAGATGTATCATGGACCTCAACCATACATTTTCTCGGCTTGCTTCATGAATAGCTATTATCTCAGCATGATTTGATGAAGGGGCTATGATAGACTGCTTTGTATATCTCTAAGATATGACAGTACCACCACATATAAACACATAGCCTATTTGAGATCGATCTTTATGCGGGTCAAATAAGTACTCATCATCAGCATGACCAATAAGATTGGGACTGCAATCTTTAGAATAAAGCAAGCTCATGTGTTTTATCCCATTTTGATGTCTCATAGTAGGAGCAGAAATACACCTTGCTAACAAATTGACTGAAAAGGCTATAGGCCTTGTAGTATTTGCAAGGTACATGAGTGCATCAATTGTACTAAGATATGGTACTTCATAACCAATCCAATTCGATATATTTCAAATTTCAGCAAATAATCTATTGCTTTGAAAACTCTCCAAGAGTTTCAATGATGTTCAAGCAATAAGCTTACACAATATAAGGATTATAAATAAGTTTCCCAGAAACTTTTATATGCTTCAAGAAGTTTGAATCCTTAAACGTTTTCACATAAGTTTTGTCAAGTGACAACATTCAACATTTCATGAGTGACATCTTCAAGTGCCTGGACTGCAAATCAAATAAGTTTTACGCTTACCAAAATGCATCCTTTCGCTTACCAAAATGCATCCTTTCATGTCACTTGATAAATGTTTCTACGTCAGCATGCTTAAATAAACGTAGAATTCAGATCCTCGTAATCTTTCACAATATTGCGTCAATATTGTGTCAAAGATATTGATGATATATCATTTTGTATCGGTTCATAATGCGACATAATATTTTGAGATCTCATTACTTCATTAATTTTCAGGCACAAGAACCTTACATAAGGTTTCATGAAGTGTTATGTCGTAGGCTTTTCAAGAGTTCATTGCCTTCTTATTATGATTATTTGCTCCTTATTTTTCAAGGAATATTTCATTTGGAACCGATTAGTCTACCACGCTTCACGCATGCATCGACTCTGTCCTTTAGGAACACAAAATAAGAGCACTTGCGCTTAATATGATATGCTTTTGACATTTGACTTGAATTATCTTTTGGATGAAGATCTGGTGATAATTCCTAACATATTTCATAGCACTTATAATCTCCCCCTTATGTTAGGAAAACTAACATACATCCTCTACTTCTTTGAGGAATCTATCGTTGTGCATTATGGTATATTCATTAATCGCATACCGCACATCAAAATTAGTAGATGGAATAATTAATTCCCGACCTTGAACCAATTGAGAGAGAAGAAATAATCATAATTTATTGGTCTAATGCATACAAATGCTATTGCAATATATCATATTTCAGACCAATACATTAAGTTTTGTTCTCATTAACAATGGTTTATATATTTATCGAAGACATTCAATGCTAAACCATCACCATCAAGATGAAATATTTTGATTACACAATCTGAAAATTATGCTCAATTTATATTGAACAAGTAACTTTATGAATGTCAAACGTAGGTTGACCATAAATGTACATGTGATCATCTTATTGATGCATCTTTTCAACATATCACATGATAGGAGAACGGGCCCTTATTCACCTTTTATAATTTTCAGATTTGAAGGGATCCAATCCCAATATTAGTTGGTCCAACCAACTTGTCATGAGAACAAACGACA
>NW_025835815.1:0-111009 GCF_002878395.1 Capsicum annuum
AAAAAAAACTCATTTAATAATTTACTAAGAAATCTCAAAATTCTAGTTTGAAAACAAGGTTTAAAGGTGTAGTTTAAGGTAGCATTATTGAATAATAATAAAAATGTGAATTTGGAACTTACCAATAAGATTTTGGTGAAAACCCATTGAAATTTCCATTCCTTAAGGTCCAAAAGATGAAAAATGGGGAAAATTATAGAAATAGAGGGTTTGGACAGTTTTGGAATGTGATAACTCGTGATCGCAGTCAATCTTTTACGATCATAAGGGATAATAGTTTATTGTATTAAATTAGTCACCGCAATCGCGAAAGGCGTCCCTCACAATCACGATGCCCTATCTCTACCTGGTCCATCTAATTATTCTTTGAGATCACGGAAAGCCCTCAGTGCGATCACAATGCCCTATCCAATCACTCTTTGCTAATGCAACAGTGGGGGTCGCGAATGCAAAAAAGGAATTCTTGCACTAGAAAAAGTTGTGCACTAGTTGAAACCAAGTGTGGAAATACTTCTGAAGGGACCCTCAAGATCTATTTTAGATCCTACATAAATAAACTAATAAAGTTAGTAGATTAGTTTCAATGTTTCAAACTTAATAGAACTATTGAATTTCCAAAAAGAGATCGTTTACAACATTTTAGCCCTTGGGACCCCGTTAGGCTTAATGTAGCTAGTTTATGGAAAAAGGATTTAAATAACAAACTAAATGCTTGAGACCATAATTAACTATGCTACTAAGATAAAATCAACATTCTGGATCCAATGGAACTATCCAATCACCATTCGATGCTCGAAAAACAAAATGCTTACCAATGTTGAACTCATAACTTTAAAACCCTCTAAAGTCTCAAACTCACCCAAATCACCTCCGAACGCATCATGAATTGTTCCAACTAACCATACAACTCACGAATAGACTATATTAATAATGGAGTAGGGTAAAACAATCGAAAGACATAATAAAGTGAAATCCACAACTACGGTTGTTACAATTATAAATAAATATGAATCAAGATTCATTGAGAAGTCAGATCATTAATCAGTTGTAACATCTCACAACTCCAAGCTAATATAAAAAAGTACCTCAAGGACATATAGAGTCAAACTTAATAACTTGGTGGTGGGTGAATTACTTTAGACATAAATTAAGGCCATATGTAACTCCTAGCTCATAGATAAGTTGAAAGCTTCCTCACCAATTGAATTCTTGAATAAGATCTTTATAGATCCAACTTCAAATGGCTATTACTCTTAGGTTATGAGGATTTTGAGGCTCATTATCTGCTAAAGGAAATATATTTGAGTATTCTTACCAATGAATCTAATTTATTGTTAATCTAATTCTGTAGCAAGGAGTTACGCCCATTTTAGCAAAGCATTGTCCAACAAAAAGATACACAACTGTTAGTAGATAGGACCACCATCCTATGTCCTCATTCATAGAAAACATCTCCAGACTCTTAAAGATTGAAAAATATACCTCCCTAGTAACGAAAGGAACTAACAATCACTGGTAGAACCAATGATAGTTGGTAGGGATCGTGGTTACAAGGTTGGCCGAGGGAGAGGATCTAAGGATCGACCAAGGAATATCATTGGATGATCTAATGAGTTGTTTCTTGGATCATCTAATGGGTTAGAGAAAATCATCAAAACCTATCCTCAACTAATCACCCAAATAACAATTATTGGTAGATTCAACGACTGTTGGAAGGTTCAACCATTGCAATGCCCATATTTTTAGGTTCATTTTTTATATTTTGCCAAGTTCTAGAATAAATTAGAGGGGTATTCCTGATTTTTTCCATTATTTAAACTCCTGAACTACATTTTGTAAGCTATCCCAAGGCTGAATATTAAGCCCAAACTACCATAAATCCCTGATTCACTCAAAATACAATTGACACTTAGAAAATTCAATGAAAACAAGTGAATTTTCTTCATCAAGCAACAAATTAGGGTTCTTCATCTTCAGGCTTCAATTAAATGATAAAGATAGTAGCAAAGTCTTTACTTCTAGGTCTGTTGGATTTCATCAATGTTTTTTCTTTCACTCATTGCGTCCCTAAGTAAACTAAATTCATTAGTTTTATCCATTTGTTAGATATTAGGATTTCATAAAAGTATGAAACCCTTTGTATTTCAGTTCCTCTTCGAAATGATCCACGTACTTTTGTTTCCCATGAAAATTTGTTACCTTTATAGGTTTATAATTTATGAATCCATAGTATATTGATAAATTCATAATTTCAGACTTGCGTTATTTGATTTGATATCCCATTCATATTATAGAAATTGCCATGAATAGTTGCATTCTTCAAAGATGGCGGGTTATGAATACCTGAAGACTTAGGGTCTCATGCATTACTAGTTGGAGGTTCAATCCTTAGTCTCTCATGTTTAGGATGCTTTAAGATAAAATGTCTATCCTTTAGTCTAGAATATTAGTGTTTACTTTATGAGCTTATTAGTTTACCAGTATCATATTATGTTGGGAGTAGTACTTAGCACCAAAAGGACGCAGGCATGAAGGCTCACTCGTCAGTTAAGTTGAGACCTTCAGTAGTGTTCCTCACTACAACAAAATTGATATATAGCTAGGAAATTATTATCTAGGAGAAGGATTTCTCACTATTTATTCACTTTTTATGACGAAAATTATATTTTCTACCTAAATACATGAAGCACATACTTTTACTGACGATACATAAAATTTCGTAGCAAAGTTTTGTCCTCAAAAGTTTCCCACCAAAAAATACTTTGGCTCAATTTATTAAGTACCATTAGTAACGAATTTTAAGTTTTTAGTGAGACTCTTTTTGTCGCTAATAATGTATTCAATTCGTGACAAACTATTATTTGTCTTAAATTAGTGACAACTTCAGACACAAAATTTTTTTGTCATAATAAATAAGTTGTTGCCATAGAGACAAACTAGAGCTTGTAGTTAAATATTGTAAGTTTTAGCTATAAAAGTTGATATTTAATTGTGACCTCAATTTTTTCCACTAATACTATAAACAATTAGTGACACTCATTTTATTGTCTCTAATCAATCTTTGATTTTGTGACAACATACTTTTATCATAAAATATGTCATCGTTAAGTAGTGACGATTTAAAATTTGTAGCTGAATAATTTAACTATTTTTTTCTATGAAAAAAATTGTATAGCTAAATTTAAATTAATCTTTGACTATTTTTGTTTATGATTATAGAAAATTCATTGTATATTGATATATTTATAGAAAAGAAGACTCGATCTAATTGTGTAGTGTTTGAAGTGAACTTATTGCATGAATTTTTTGGAAGGTGTAAAGTCAGTGTGTTAATCTTGTACACGCGATAAACATTTTAAGTACACCAAAGTTAAATATGATCAACTAATTAATTAAAATTTGAAGATATCATATTGTAAATTTTAGCCACAAAATTTTATATTTAATTGTGACAATAGTTTTTGCAAATAATAATTCAAACAATTAGCAACGCTAGTATTATCATTATTGTTTAACCTGTAATAAATCACAATGAAATTTTATCACAAAAAATAATTACTACTTAGATTTGGTAGTTGAATAGCGTAATTATTGGATACGAAGAAATTTATAGTTATAATTATAAGATCAATAAATAAAAATTAGAAAAATTGTACTATATTATTGGAAATATATATCCAGACAAAGTAATAGAGAGTGCGTCGCATAATTAATATAAAAAGACAAAATTTCTAAACATCAGTATGATAGTCTGAATTTTAAAAAAATTGCAAACAAAACCTCCAAAACTGTTAAAGAGCCACAACAAGCATTTTAAATATATATTAACATATGCATTCTCCAACAAAAAACATTTATGAAAAAGTGATTATTAAGCTTCATTATAATAACCCAAAATATTATTCAAAATAAGCCACAATATTGATCGACGATTTATTCGAAATATAATAACTCAACCATCTCCAAATACAAAAGTAAAAAGGTAGTCAAAAGTTATAATAATAAAAGAGTAACCATGTCAATGATACAAAATATGTAAAATTATGTTAGGTATTTAGATTTCCTCGTAATGCAAAATTCTAAGTTTCTACTGCCTCCATTTCTTTTTATTTGCCTAGTTTTCTTTGTTAGAATCAAAAGATACAAATTTGATCAATATTTTAAAATATATTTATTAATCAAATTAATAAAAAAATTATAATTTATAATACTTTTCATATAATTTTTGAATATCTAAATTTTAATTTTTAAAAAATTAAATTAATCTAATCAAATAGATAGAGAGGTTATTTATGGATATTTCTAAATTACTAACCAAAATAACTACATTAATGTTATACTTGAACTACCGACCTGCTAACTAGCAACCAAACATAACATGTATGTAGTTAGGACAAAACATCATTGAGATTTGCTCCCATAAAACTTAAAATTTTCAGAAAGATATTTATTAGTCTGTATCTAATTAAGCATGCTTTTTGTCAATCATATACAGAGTTGGCTCTCATTTTATGATAGGCTACTATAAGGTCATGGAATTTATCCTTCGAGCATCATCTTTGCAGCATCAACAAATATTGGGAGAAGATCACTAGAAGCACAACCAAGCAGAGTTTACCTTTGTCCTCAATGCCATCATTTGCTCCATGTCTTATAGGAGTAAAGCTACCTGTCAAGTAAAAGTAAAAGTATTTCTACCAATGCCAATTTTCATGTACTACAAGAAAGAATCTGAAGGATCCCAAAAACTTTCCCAGAAAACTCTCTCATTAGAGCTGTCTTAAAATTATGTTTCCAGTATTTAAAAGGGCAGTTGAATTTCTCACAGTTGGTGAATATACTCTTATTTTGTGAGTTCAAGATTACAAGATTTCCATCATATGATACTTTCACTCTTTCACTAGAATCCTGTAAAGGTTTCTCTCCATTTGCTACCCATACAACAGTTGGTAATTGTATATTAAACATAACACCAACATAACAATTAATCGAAGTCTCAAGACTAAAGAATCTGAATTTGAATCTTTTGTCATTGGAGACTGAAGTTTCTGAATCTCATAGGGATTCATTAGTGTTAACTGTTAATAGTCAATACTATCCGAAGCAGTTGCAATAGAAAAAAATGGAACAAGAACAACTTGAAATAGTAAAGTCAATCTTGAATTACTTACTCACGAAGAAAATCTGGGGTGGTTGAAAGCATGAGACCGAAGAACAAACATGCAAAATAGAGAGCAACTAAAAAACTTATCTCCAATCTATATCCAAGAAACTCTAAAATTTGACCTAGATTATTGTTGTAAATGAGTATGAGTGTCCCCCCCACAGAAATATGCTAGGTAATATAGCCAGAAATCCAACCTATGCATGAGCATATTTGCTGAATGTTCTTCTTCAAGCAACAACAAATGATTTCTCAAAAGAAAACTACTAATCTATCTTTCCTTCTCTTTGGAACCATAAGAATTTTCCATCCAAACATTCATACTTGAAGCCTATTTCCATATCATCTAATTGGGTATTCAAAATCATAAATATCATTAGCTTTAGAAGATGAGGAAAGACTTCCAAACAAAGCCATTTGGGTGGGCAATATCTCTCTAACAACAGAAGACATCTTGTCACCAAGAAAAAATGATAATTGTTCCGCTAGTTTAGAAGAAGATTATTAAGAGTTAACAGAAAGAGATTACAAATTCGGGATATCAGTTTTGTAGATATTCAAATTTATGTTTAAGGTAGATAATATCTATGAAGATTGAAATAAGACAACAAGATCTTAATACAAAGAGTGGAGAAACTTAAGGCCATCAACATGTAGTTTAAGTCAACAAAGAAATAAATCTTTCTTTCCACCTCTTATTTCTCTTGTCTAAAACTTCATTATTTAAGATGTAGGTGGATCATCAATAAAATTTCAAATGGTATACCATACTGGTGAAAATGAATACACAGGACATGACAAAATAATTAAGCTAAGTAAATGATTGGTGCCAGGCTGTAGAAGAACCTATGCTCAATCCATCTGACTGGGTTCTTAGAGTTTGTTTTAGGATATAATCGAATATCATCTATTGGAGAATCCTATTTCATATTGAAAAGAGAACAAAATTAATCCCATCTCTGATAATTCCTCAAGTTTTAATAGAAACACTAAAATGCAAAAGAAGCCTTGGATTCAATATTTGCCTCCATTTTGAGGGAATCCCTGTAACCACTCTTTCTATCCCGGGATACACTTAATCCATGGGACAAACTAAACCAGGAGCAGCATAGTAAACCATGAAACATAAAGTGCACAAAAAGTAAAGTATGCTAATAAAAATTGAAAGTTTGGTATCTACCTATTAGATGATATGAGGAGCTTCCCATTTCAATATTCTAGATCCGTGTTATCCATTAAGTGATAAGATATAGCAAAGATAACAATATGTTCTTTGTAATTACTCAGCACCATTGCGTCAGCATGAAAGATTAGTCCTAGATCATTTCATTTAAGGTTATTTGCTTCAAGCACCTCGGCAATGTGATTCTTATTGTCTTGAAACTGGTTCATCTTCATATCCTCTTTCAGTTGTGTTTTCCAGTCCGTAAGATGTGTCTCATCTTCAAGAGGCCTTATCTCAATATTGTAAGGAAATAAAAAATTGATTTTCTTATCTACTTCCTCAGAATCATCTTCATGCTCAAATATCCTGGAGCTGAGAACTAAATATGCCATAATCAACCTATGATTCAATGATGTCATAATTTTATCACAAAATATGCCATCATTAAATAATGATGATTTCGATTTTGTAGCTGAATAATTTAACTATTTGCGATGAAAAAATTTCATAGCTAAATATAAATTAATCTTTCGTTATTCTTGTTTATGATTATAGAAAACCCATTGTATATCAATATAGCTATAGAAAATAAGACTCAATCTAATTGTGTGAAGTTGAAGTTGAAGTAGACTTATTGAATGAATTTTTTGGAAGGGTGCAATGTCAGTGTGTTAATCTTGTCACATGTGGAAACATTCTTTGATGCATAGATTTGACAACCAGTCTTTGATGAACACGACAGGATCAAGACTTATATGGTGCCAACTACAAAAAAGCGAACTAATAAACAAAGCAATGACATGGATTTGAAGTTTACAAACAACATAAATATTCACATAAATGTATAATATAAGCTTGCCTAATGATCTTGATGTTTTCTCTCTTTTACATATAGAACTAGACTCAACTCTTAGAGAGAAAACTTATGTGTATTCCCACCCAAACATAAAAAGCTTGTTACACTCATGTTTCCTATATATATTATGCTTGAAAAAAGAATAAAGATCATTAGAAAATCAAATCAGTACCCTACAGTTAGCTGTGCAGAACTAACAACATCCCTGTGCTGAAGAAGTAAAGCAGCCAAAAGGCCTTGCCATGTTTATCTAGGTTCTCCAGCCACTTGAAAGGTCAGCACCAGAATTATGATGGACAATTCTATCTTTCTTTTTGTATTTTCCTTTATCTTTAATTCTGTATTTATGATGATGTTTGTGCTTCTTATGCTCTTTGTCTTTCTCCTTTTCTTTATCCTTGTGCTTCTTATGCTTCTTCTCCTTATCTTTCGACTCACTTTTAGATTTTCTAGCTACAATGGGGATCCTTTTTTGAGACTATGAAACACCAAAAAGACCTATTGATAAGCAATTACTGAAACAGGCAAATTCACATTATAGAAAAGAACATGGTTTGACAAAAAATCCAGTTCCAAGCCTCCAGCTTCAGAGATTAGAAAGGAATAAAAGGGTGACTGAAACATCAGAATCAGATATACATATATAAATCAAGCTTTAGAAAATAGATTCCTATAGGAGGCAGATCAATTGGAGTTGTTTCACGTAGTTGAAAAGCTTATCTAAGAGCATCCAAGTCAAATGGTTGAATTAGCAAATTTGTCTTTTTTAAAGACGGTATGTAATGTATAAGTTGATCTAACTGCATCCCTTCCCCTTTCCAAATCTCTGTGTCTACCACCACATTATCAAGGTAGTGCGTATCTAAAACTGATAATGAAAGCGTCTTCTTATAGAAGAACTCGTGATGCGACAATAACTTGAAGTGAGTAATAATATCCACAACACCTATATGTTCTCTCGGCCTTAATCATGTATTTGACAAATCAACCACAGTAAGCCAATGATGTCTTGATTAAAAGAAATATATTTCAAGGAAAGGAAGTTCAGAGCATCAGCAACAACATATCCAGTTCAATTCTACAAGTGGGATCTGGAGAGGGTAGATCATACGCAGACCGTACCCCTACCTCGTAATTATAGAGAGGTTAGTTCTGATAGAACAAAAGATAGAGTATTGAATGCTTTAATTTTAAATTATTCACCAGAATTTTTTTTAATGGCAAATAAAAGTCTTCATTAGAATTATGAGAAATGGATTAAAAGATTTTTAGGAATAAATATATCTTCAAACAAACATTCAATGTTAGACAAAGGATTCACTACTATTAAAGGTCAGGTCTCATTTTTTATTTTAACATTCTTGCAGATGGTAATCCATCCTCACACCCCTGTGATCCCATCGGGCAGGACATTTTTGCTTCTACTGTTTGATATTATAGTTAAATAAAATTTAATTTTATGATTGAACAATCTGACCAACCTAAAAATACGGATAAGCACCTAGTAATGTTTCAAGAATTTGTAAATCGTACTCATTAAGAAAGACTTTAATGCAATCCATCAAATATCCCTGTGCAATCTCGTCTTTACAATTGATAACCTAAACATAACATGAGGTAATAATTAGTTAGAATATTATAAGAATTTTGGGTTAACTAAGTAACATAAACTAGATGGGACCCGAGGTAAATACCTGCTCTAAAACTCTGGGAAGCATCATGTCTTTGTACAAATCAAGGTCAATGCCCTCAATTTGACTTAGAATATGCAGGTTCTTCCCTACCTACTGCATATAAGGACAAAGTAAAAATTCTCACATAAGTACACACATTCGTTGCTTATTTCAGTTGCTTGTAATCATGCCTAAAATAACAGCTCATTACAAGATCACAAACCTCACTTTTTTTTTTTCACATTTTCCCTTTTCCCGTGCAAGTCCCTGC
The DNA here is from genome assembly GCF_002878395.1 of Capsicum annuum. Lineage (NCBI taxonomy): Eukaryota > Viridiplantae > Streptophyta > Magnoliopsida > Solanales > Solanaceae > Capsicum > Capsicum annuum. Next base: position 9,130 of record NW_025835815.1, read on the forward strand.
AGACTTAAAAGCCCTATGCAATCCTCATCTCATGATCACCAAAGAGTATGTATCATTCAGAAGCATTAAAATACCTACATGACCATAAAGTTTGCCCTCATGATTTTCTTTTACCTTCATGACATGAAGACATTGTGGCATAATTCATGTACAAGTATGAGATCAGGTACAACACTCATAGACTTTTAAAACAACCTGATATTGCATTCGCACCCAAAGTTTGTTCATTTCTTCAATATTTTCAAGCACGAATTCTACTCCATCCATGACAGTGTCGTCATCCCTATGGGAACAACATGTCAGGCATATCTAACTAAATGTTCATTTTTGTGAATTTTCTTCCATAGCACATAAACTTTGAAACTCGACCATTGCTAGGTGACTTATCTGATTTGGGTATCTAAGGCAGTTAAACCTTCGACTTCTTGGCACCTGAAGCAACAAAAAATCTTGATTTAAATTATATGCTTGGAAGTGAACGACAATGATCAATGATAGACAAAAAATGCTAATGAAAGACACTGTAATTGCTGGAGACTGGTTGTTTTCTTTGGAAGATAAAATAGCCACTCCAAGAAATTCAGTTAACTAACATCTTTCATTCTCAATCTTAGGCTTCAATTTATCAAATACATCAGAAAGCTCTATATTAGCCCATAAGTCGAGCCAATCATGCCTGTCAATAAATAAAAAAATTGATGAAAGTTTCTCTAGTTTTCAATCTTTCTACAAAGAAAGCTAGATTCCAGAGTGTGAAGCAAGAGACTGGACATGCTTACCAATAGTACAACAAATCTTGTCTCACAGAATACATCATTTTCCTAAAAATTTAAAGAAAACTAACAAGCATAAACCCTAGGCTAAAGACAAACATGATAAGATATCCTGTTAAATTAGTATAGGTTCTCAAAAGAAAAGGAAAATGATTGATACTCTCCAAATCAAGATACGTCAAACTTCTTACTTATGTGTTGCTGTTAACCAAAATATGCCACTCACACTGGTTAAGCATAGACCTCTGAACTCTGAATCAATTTACGGAGACTTACACAACAAATTACTTTCAAACATATGTAGAAATTGATACAGCCAATACCATACGTGAAATACATGATAAAATACCTTAGCAATTTTCTTGATATTTATAACATATTTTGCATCTTTAGTATTGGGGCTAATTATATTTGTACACCTAGCCACCTACTCCAAAGATTTAGTTATATCTTTAAAGTATGTGACAAACAAAGACTTAGTCATTTTACTTACAAAAAACCACACTTGAAGAGGTTGCTCCTCCTACATTATCTACTTATCATAAACTAAATCCCATTGACTTGGTGCAGCTAACGCAATGTTAGATTTCTTAGTACTTACAAATACAGTAAATTGGAATTCGCTATGCATTTATAGCAAAATGTGCAAAGGAAAAGAAGTAGGAAACACATCTACATATTTTAATAGAACCAAATCAATTCCCAGGATCAAGGGACAAGAATTTTTTTTTCCTTTTTCTATTGGTTCTTGCTAGCCACCCAAAAACAAAGGAGCAAAACTAGAGGAAACTGAATAATAGTTTGAAACTAGAGATATCATAAGTTCAATTCCATACCAAAAGCAAATACATACAAAAAGTAAATAGGCAAGCCCTATAACTAAAATATTGAAGTCAACTAGACCACAACTAGGCAACAAGATGCTTTGTTGATTATTTCGGTAGAGCAGAAGAACGACGAGGATCAAAAGGTCTTTTGGCTTTGGCTTTTTGCCTATGTTGACTTGCATATTAGTTAGACTCTTCTGTTGACTTGAACCCTTATCCTCCATCTCACTACTAAATTTCCATACTAAATACACCTCATCAAAATCTATGTTAAGAGACTGGATTGACACTAAGAGGTTCTCCAATCAACTATTATTTTCCTGCAACACTAGAATTACATTCTGAACCCTCATCCACTTGACATTCAAACATTTGATTAGAATTATCTTTTTTCTCCCCATCATTATTTTCTACCACAAAATTAGATTTATCAACACAACGGGTTTCATCCTATTCATGTAGTTGCTTGAAAAGAACCACAATAGTGATATCTGAATTACTCTTGGTATAATCATCCATGTTCTGAAAAGGACAATAAGGCACAACCAATGCCATCAACAAGTGTGTGGTAAGCAACATCATCACCCTAAAGTCCTTTATGGAAATTCAGCTCAATAGGCATGTCAGTAAATAACTTATGAAATTCATCCCTCTAAAATCAACTAAACAAGATATAAATAATTTAGGAGAGTTATATATTAATATGTATGTAACTTACCTAACTTAATATGAGGTTACATCACAAGTCAATGTCGTCGTTGTCATCTGTGCAAGCAACTTCATTGTTAATAGTACTATTATTACCTTCATTGTCCTCATGGTCACTGATGTACTCAACCATAGTGTTATCCTCTTGGTCAGAATCTTCTCTATTATAATCAACTTCACCTTTATATTCTGTTTGAGCCTCCAATTCAATCACATTTGCATCTATGGTAATAGACTCAACATCATCTCTATGCAGTTGACTCAACATATCAACTATATCATTAACAATATTTATTTTCAAGTGACATATCTAGATATACTTCAGCATTTGTAATAGGCAACTCATCATTTCTACCTCTGAGTTTTTTTTTCTTGAATATCATATATGTGCCTAGCTTGACATTTGAGCATAATTTGCCAACCTTCCCCCATTTTTGGGTCATCCATATAAAATACTTTCTTTGCTTGAGTAGCTAGTACAAAGAGATCATATTCATACAAAAATATTTTAACACAGACACTCGTAAAAATTTTATCTTCTTACATACCTGTTTTCTTGTGAAGATCAAACCACTTCCATTTGAATAGGAAAACTGAATTTTATTCAACATACTCTAATTCAAGGATTTCCATTATATAACCATAAAAAACAATCTCCTCTTTTTAATGAAGGCCTCTAACAACTATACCATAATTCACCGCGTTGTTGAATATTGTACCTAACAATATTTACAATAAAACGAGTACATTTTGTTCCACGCACATCAGGACCCATAGACCAAGGATATACTTTCATGATAGACCTTGAATTCTCCTTATTAATATTTTCATAATCTATGAGGAAAAGTTATTGCTTTAAATTAGTAAAGAATAAAAAGATAAAATTTAAGCACATAACATGATTATTATCTTAAAGTCACTTTCTTTCCTTCTGAACCACGAAGGAAATTTTTTTGTGTTTCTCTTCTATATCCATAAAACCTTGCTTCAATTGCTCTTCTTTATGCTCTTTGCATACAACAAAGTAAGTTATTTAGAAATAGTTTAAATAAAAAATATCAACATATGTAAATATATATAAAAGAACTACTTACTTAAGAAAAGGTTCTCCTTCTTCGCTATTATTCAACACATACCACTGAGCCATGTCAAAATCTTTCTTTGGTATGGAATCATAATCTCTATCTTTATATAGTCTTAATTATTTTTGAAAATATATCTAAATAGACCCATCATTATTGCTAGATCCATCGTCATTTCTATCTTTATAATTAAATCTAGTCTCAATGTTATCAGTATACATAGAGCAAAATGTCAAACATTCATCAATAATATAGCCTTCTGCATTAGAACCTTCAGGTTGTGCCTTGCTTCAAACATAATGCTTAACTGATAACGCCCAAAATAGACCTCCAATTGAAGGATGAAGAAGTTTTTTTCAAATACAGTAACCCAGCTAGGTTGGGGTTGACCCCATATGGAATAGGCCGAAAATCCTTCTCGAACTTATTACAATCACCAGGCAGTGCGGGAAAGTAAAAAAGGGGGATTTGTTGAAATAGAAAAAGGAAAAAAATGGGGACATTTTTAGTTGTAAACAATCTAAGACGAACACTAGGATTGTGTTCTCCCTGGATTCTCAACTCAGCATACTTATCGTGCACTATCGAACTATTCCAATATCTTACATGTAGAATTGATAAGTTATGTACCTTTTATTGTCTTTTGGAAGAGTACAATAATTTCACCCTTTACCTTCTGAGTATCAAGATGTCGCCTTAATAACCCTTATCTTGATCCCAGTTAACTATTACCTTTTAAGTCTCTAGTTATTAGATGACGGTTAACGGTCATTCACTATATTCCATGATTAGCATGGATCAACAATTAACTTTGAATTACTATTGTGATCCTTTTTTCATAGTCACTACTCCTCTTTTGGAGTAAGTAGAAATAATCTAGGAGGAATCTTAATGTTGGCCTCTGTTAAGGAATCAATAAGAACGAAGAAAACCAATACATGCAAGAATCTTTATATAGAATAACCTGACACTTTCTTTACTTTGTTAATCCACCAAGGTTCTCACAATCCTAGATAAGGGAATTAGTCGCTCATAGTTATAATATCAATCATGAAATCCACAGACCAAATTACAAAATCAATCTCACAATAATGAAAGAATAAATCCCAATGCCTTAAATTGAATTACAAACCAAGAACAATGAGAGTATAAGATAGCCCCTAAGGGCCTACCACTAAATATGTGAGTATGAATTGAATTAACGTGTAGAATAAACTAAACAAAGCCTAAAAGGGTATTTATAGATAATAAGAAACCCTAAAAGTCAAATCCTAACTAAAATAGGAAAACCTAATTACCCATGCATAATAGATCTTAAAAAAATTATAGGAGTGTAATAGGGATACATAGAAACCTTAGAAAATGATTTCAAAATGATCTGAGAAATTTACTATCGTCGACCTTCTACTCTCTATGCCGGCAGTCTGGCACAGGTCACAGGTAGTACCTGCGTTCCTGACACTGGGTGCATGTGCAGATCGTAGGTATAAATCCTGTAGCCTAGCTCTTAGGATTTTGACCTCTGGCACCTGATTTGCCCACCTGCAGTTCGTAGGTCCTACATACGGTCCATATATTAAATTTGTAGGTGCTGAGAGTCATCTTTTAGCTCTTCTTTGATTCTCAAACTTGCTTTGATCATGAACAAGCCAGAAAGTATCCTGAACATCCTCAATTGCACAAAAAAATAGCCGAAAACACCCTTTTTGCTCTTTTTTCACGAAATTAACATCCAAAATATGATTTCCTGCAAAACACTCCAAAAATACCTTAAATCCAACAAAATAGCCTTAAGTACATGCATATTCTCCAAGTTTAAGCATCGTCAGTGCTATATTTCTATAGCAAATCAAGACCCTTAACTTAGAATGTTACATGTACTCAGGCAATAAAACATAACAAAACAATACAACGATGCTTAACCATGAGAAACCTAAGATACCGATGGCAATCAATCATTAAATTTTAGCCCAAGATCATTATTCTCTCCAAGTTTAATACTTTAAAACTTAACTGTGTGTATTAATGAAGCAAAAAAATGTGAGCCAAAGGAATCAAGCTATGACATTATATTAGCAACAAATAACCATGCATATATACAAGTTACATTACCTAAAAAAGTAAGCAGCTAGCAATACAACCTAAGTGCCCTCACAACAAAGAAGTTCCACTGACTCATTTGAAATAATGCATGTTAATGTAGGGATGGTCAAGAGACACTCATACTAAAAAAGAAGTTCCAATCATTGCATGTCAAATACCATAGGCTTGCCCTTATTTTCTTTATCTTAGCTTTCAGACAGTCAAGTTAGGATCACTATATGACTTTATTCATCTTGTAATGAAGGCTTGGGGGGCTGGTATAATTCATATGGATGTATCAAGTGACTAAGCCTCCTTGGCACTAGGGATGTATCAAGTGACTAAGCCTCCTTGGCACTACACTAACTTCGGGGTCCACACTTTAACCAATTGTTTTTACTTTATTTTTGCCACTATTTTTTGCTTTTTGTTTTAAGGTACATCAAGTTGGGTGTGGTATTTTATTCTTTCCTTTTCACTTTATTCACCCTTTTTCTTTTTTCTTTTTTTACTATACCCCGCCCTACTAACTTTTTCTTCTTATTTTATCCTTCTTTATACCCACTTTACACTATGCACCCCTATGATAGACACCCTCAACTTAGGCATTTTTCCTGAGTTGAGGTACATAATATCCACGGAGGTCTAGGGAAAAAATAGGCTCATTATAGCACAAATGGGAAGGCGAATAGGTGAAATAAGAAAAATAGGCTACAAGGCTCAAAACAGGGATCAAGGGATACAATTCACACATGGAAGGTCATTTAGGCTAAAAGTGGACTAAAATTAAAAACGACATATGATATTTTCCTTACTGACTATACTTCAACCTAGGCAAGACTGATCGAGCATGTTCTGAATTCAACATACATAGGAAACTAGGTAGCATCTCACACACACATGACACAGAGTCACTTCACAAGCTACTACCTATCTGGTTCATGAAATTGTTAGCAATGATTATTATATCCCTAATTCTAATGTCATAACAAGATTCACAATAGTCACATATATATACGTATGACAGTTCAAAAACAGACAATTGGAAAGGTATTATCATTTATCTCAAAAATCAACAAAAATGTACCACTTGCCCTAGATACTTATTTTTCTCCTTTTTAACATAAAACATCACGAAACAAAACACAATACGCTAACAATACTGGATCTACTAGGAACAAGACTCTAGGGAAAAGAGGCATGACAAAAAACCCCAAGAGGATATCAAGACCCACAAGCATCCCTACCCCTAACTTAAAATCATACATTGTGACTCAATGTATCAAACCTCTACAAAACAAGTGAGTTAAGAACATACCTGTGGCATTATAGGTGCAAAGATCTGATGTCAATCATGTAACACGAATACAAATAACAAAATACCTTGGGTTTCTTCCCAAGTAACACCTGATTTCGTATTGTGGCATGACGGGACTTGGTTGGGTACTCAGACTTCCCCAACAAGCCCATGAGTGCCTTGATTACTCAAACTTTATCAAGGTAGCCCAAGAGTTAGCCTTCAAATTTCTCTTTTCACTTTGAACTGATAAATTTCACCCCTAATTTTCTTTTTGATTTTCCATTATGCTTGTGGGATGGAGGTAGAAAAATAAAGGACCCAAGAAATAGATGTGGCATGTTGTACTTCTTGGCCCTTATGTGAGGAATGTAGTTCCTTGATCCTGGCTCAGGAAATTCAAGAATATAGACATATGTTTCCTCCTCCTTGCACTCTTCTTTAGGCTCGAATGGCTTGATTATGATCTGACTATCCAAACATAATATGAAAAAAATGCTTCGAATGAGGTCCAACATGCCCTAACTCGGTATTTGCTTTCTTCTTGACATCCCCACATAATTCTAATTTGCTCTTCTTAAGAGTGACACTATCCATAAAAGCATGAGCAATTTTTGACTCCTCCAATTTTATCTCCTTAAGTGGGCTTCTCTAAATTATTTTAGTCTCACACCACCCATAACTATGTTGCTGGGTGTTCCACACAACAGCATTTGGATTCAAACTCTACTTATAGGTAGTAAATATCTAAGCCATACTATCAACCTCTTGAATAAGTTTATGATTATTGTGGACAAGGTGTGTTACTATTTCCAATAGACTATCCTTGTTCTCACATAATACATTTGCCATATTAATACAATAATGCACCACATCTAAAGGAAAAGGATCAATAAATAAGGAGTCATCATCACTCCATACTTCATCTAGCTAGGTTGTCATTCTCTAGCCAGGTTGTTATCTTAAGAAGAGTAGACAACAAAATAAAAAAAAGAGAATAAAACCTAATAACTCTATCAACTTCAATCAAGAATTCCTGAACCGTATTCTACAGAAATGGTGCTAATATTTGATAATGCCCAAAATACACCTCCAATTGAAGGATGATGCGGTCATTGTAAAATATAGTAATCCAACTAGGTTGGGGTCGATCCCACATGGAATAGGTCAAAAAACCTTCTCAAACTTGTTAGAATCACCAGGCAGTGCAGGAAAGTAAAAAAAAGGGATTTGCAGAAATAGAGAAAGGAAAAAATTGGTTGCTTTTGGTTGTAAACAATCTATGACAAACACTAGGCTTGTGTTACCCCTAGCTTCTCAAATCAGAAGATTTATCGTGCACTGTCCAACTATTCCAATATCTTGTATGCAGAATTGATCAGTTATATACCTTTTACAGTCTTTTGGACTAGTAGAAGGATTTCACCCTTTACTTTTTGAGTTTCAAGATGTCGCCTGACTAACCCCTACATTGATCCTAGTTAACTATTACCTTTTGAGTTTCTAGTTATTAGATGACAGTTTACAGTCATTCACTATATTTCATGATTAGCATAGATCAACAATTAACTTCGAATTACTATTGTGATCTTCTTTTCCTAGTCACTACTCCTCTTTTGGAGTAAGTAGTAATAATCTAGGTGGGATCTTAACATTGTCTACCGCTAATAAATCTAAAAGAATGAAGAAAACCCAATACATGCAAGAATCTTTATCTAGAATGATATAGAACTTCCTTTACTTTGTTAATCCGTGAAGGTTGCCATAACCCTAGTTAAGGAAATTAGCCACTTATAGTTATAAGATCAATCATGCAATCTACAGACAAAATTACAAAATTAATCTAACAATAATGAAAGAATAAATCCCAAAGTCTTAAATTGAATAACAAACCAAGAATAATGAGAGTATAGGATAGCCCCTAAGGGCCTACTGCTGAATATGTGAATGTATGAATTGAATTAATATCTAGAATAAACTAAACAAAGCCTAAAAGGGTATTTATAGATTACAAGAAACCCTAGAAGTCAAATCCTAACTAAAATAGAAAAATCTAATTACCAATACATAATGGGACTTAAAAATATTATATGAGTGTAATTGGGATATATAGAAACCCTAGGGAACAATTTCAAAATGATCCAGGAAAATTACTTTTGGTGGCCACCTACTCTCTGTACCTACGGTCTTGCATAGGGAGCAAGTAGTACCTGCGGTCCTGACATTGGGTGCAGGTGCAGATCGCAGGTACAAATCCTATATCCTAGCTCTCAGGATTTTGACCTCTGGCACCTGATTTGCCCACATGCTGTTTATAGGTCCTACATGATGTCTGTAGGTTGACTTGGTAGGTGTTGGGAGTCATCTTGTTAGCTCTTCTTGAAATTTCAGACATGCATTGATAATGAACAAGCTAGAAAGTGTCCACAACATCCTTGATTACACCAAAAAATAGCTGAAAATACCCCTTTTCCTCTTTTCATGGAATCAGCATCCAAAATATGATTTCCTACAAAACATTCTAAGAGTACCTTAAATCCAATAAAGTAGCCTTAAGTACATGCATATTCTCAAAGTTTAAGCATCGTAAGTGCTATATTTTTATAGTACATCATTAAGATTACATAAGAACCTCTTATTTTGTACATCTAATGATATTGTACTGGTCCCCATACATTGCCTCTCGTGGTAAATGCATGGCCAAATGTACCCTAACATAAGAAAAATAGGAGGAAAGACTATCTCATGCTTACATAATATAACAACTATATCTCTTTCTAGTTTTTCCAAGTCATGTCATCTTAATGTCTTACATCATAATCAGAAAAAAATCACTTACTCAATCAATGCTGAAGAGACATCTTTATTTTTTAAATCCACGAATAGCAATAGTTAGGACTCGATGTAACAAAACATGATAGTCATGACTTTTGAGTGTAGTTATCTTACCATCATCCCTAGTTAGACACCTTGAGATATTTGAAGCATAGCCATCAAGAAATTTAACAGATTTTAAGAATGCCCAAAACTTTTTTTTCTCTTCTTTGACATACTATAACAAGCACCGGGCATTGTATAATTAGAACCATCATGTTTCAACTATAGTTCTTTTCTTATGTTCATATCCTTTAGATCTTGTCTTGCTTTATATGTATCTTTAGTTTTTCCCTTAATTCAATAATATCCCCAAAATAGCCTCACAAATGTTATTTTCTAGATGCATGACATCTAAATTATGTCGTAACTTTAGGTTCTTCCGGTAGGGTAACTCAAATAGAATACTTATCATCACCCAATTCAACTCTTCAGGAAGACACTTCTTTCTTTTAGTATTTGAGTGTTTTCCTGGTCTATAAGTACTGAGTATATCTAATTGTTGCAAGACATAATAACCTGAGAGCCCTTTTGGCTTCATTCTTTTTTTATCTTCTCATCAAATCTCTTGCTTCTTCTCCAAGAGTGACAGGATTCAAGATACTGACGGTGACCCATGTAAGAAATTTTACCTCTTACCCTTTGTGAAAGATGCATCCTTATTTCAAGTAGGACATGCCATGTATCCCTTAGTGCTCCATCCAGATAAATTACCTAATTCATTAAAGAAAATTATATGTTCAGCAATAGTTTATAACCTGAACATAAACATAACATATACAAAAAAAACCAAGATTCTCTACAATAATGAATGAAAATTCAATTTTCTCATGTATTGTTAATCAACTAAAAGAACACCTCTTTTTCATGAAAAAATACAATTAATAATTGCACAACTTTTCTCTCTCTCCCTGTTATTCATTTCTTATTAGAAGAATTGTGCTCCAAAAATGAAAAATAAAGAAGAATTTTAGGGAGTAGTTTGAAAGATACTAGTAATCCAAGTGATATATAGGGTTATATAACAATACACTTGAACTTTGAAGAAAATGCTATCAAAACTGAAGAAAATAAGGAAAGCAGTCATGAGGAGGACTTGATTGAGGACTCACTACTAGAGTAAGATCTATAATATTTCAAACAAACACCCCGCACGTTCCCCATCTTTCTTACTTAGTGATAAAAAAGTTATGAAGAGAATTATCTGAATACATAAAAATACATTTACAAAGTTTGACTTCTTCAAATCATCTTACAATACCACACAAATAGTCTAATACATAAATAGTATAGATTATTGGACAACAAGGAAATTAAAGAATTTAGAAACATACCATAAGCTGGAAAGTTATTTATGGTCCATAAGCATTCCCTAGTTGATTCGTCGAATGTCTCTACTTCATCACTCCATAACTCTTTTAATTCATCAACCAAAGGATGAAAATTCAATATCCTTTTCTGGTTCTTAGGGCAGGAATAAATAATGACATCATCATAAATGGGTCCTTAAAATATTTCCATGGAGAAATATTATAAGGAAAAAAAATGATAGGCCACATACTATATGATGTTCTTATGTTACCATGTGGATTAAAACCATCAGTTGTAAGACCGCGTCTAATATTATGAGGTTCTTGTGCAAACCACTGATGATTCTTGTCAAACTCTTTCCATGCTCCAGAATCAACGGGATGCCTTAATATATTTGCCTCATCAAGACGTTTCTCTTTATGCCACCTCATGTCCACACTTGTTTTACTAGACATAAATAACATTTGAAGTATTGGCTTTATGGAAAATACCGCAGAACTTTATGAAGAATCCTTTTATCCCTTCCATTTTCAATTTTCCACCTCAAAGTACCACAATGTGGACATTATTATCTATATTTAGGTTCATCCCAATATAGCACACAATTATTTTTTCAAGCATAGATCGAGATGTGTCCTAATACCAAACCTTGGAAGATATTTTTAGCATCATAATATGACTTAAGAAGTGTCTCGCTAGTAGTCAATGCCTCTTCTAGTAACTCCAACAACATATCAAATATTTCATTACTCCATTGATTGTATACTTTGAAGTGTAGTAACTTCACAAGAAATGAAAGCTTCGAAATTTTCTTACATCCCTAGTGTAATTCACGTTCAGCTTCTTTTAGAAATTTGTCAAATGTTGTAGCTTCTTTCTTACTCATATTACTACATACGTTGTTACCAATATCCTCCGAATAATTGGCAAACGATCCTTCAGTGACCTATTCTAATATAGTACGAACTCCATCATCCTTATCATGGGCTTCATTTTCATCTTCACTGTAAATTACTTTATTGTTATCTCCTATTTGTGATTGCTCCCCATGGTGTCTCCAGTGCGCGTAACTTTTCATAATTTCTTTGAGCAATAAGTGGTAATGCACTACTTCTTAGTGTTTGACAAAACACATTTAAGCAATCTGTACATGGGCATTAAACTTTGGTGTTTCGATCAAAGTGAGATCGAACAAGTCGCATAAAAAATTGGACTCCTTCAATATATCTTTTATTGAACTTTGGTTCATGCATCCAGCTTTTATCCTTGATCAACTGCACAAACAAATAAATATCATATGAGTTTAAGCCATTAAAATAACTCTTTTTTTTATATTTTCTACTAAAAGTTTATATACGGTACCTACCCTGCCCCATTATTTCACATATTAAATTTCCCTCGCCCTGCCCTGCCCAATTTAAACCCTGACCATCTCAATTTAAGCCTTGTCAGCTCCCGCTTGTCGCTATTTCGATCTCCATTTATGAAAAATCAATTCATAAATCACAATTTAGTATTTTGATATCAAGAATAAAAAAAACATCTTTTACAACTAGTTTCAATAAATAGAAAGTCAGACTCCAGCTATACTCACCCAATCATAGAAATCTTCTACCCCAAAATAAAAGGCTACAATCTTGAACAAGAAATTCATATTAAAATGTAGATTAACCATAGAAAATGAAGGTAATTAAACTAAATCAACTCACCTAAATGTAATATGATAAACCCCAAACTAAAAAGTTACAATATTGAACAAGATTAGAATAAAAAAAGATAGAAAATTGAGGTAACTGAACTAAATTAACTCACCTAAATGTAAAATCATAAACCCTAAACAAAAAAGTGCCAATCTTGAGGAAATTTAGGATTAAAAAAAAATAGGAATTAGAGGTACCTAACTATGAAATTCTTAAATCTTGATGGGATTAGCTTTGTTTGTGAATATCCCACCTTAGAGGTATTTGAATACTTTGTTTCGCCTTTGGTCACGTTTCCCTAAAGCCAAAATAAGACTACATTTTTGAACTTTTAAAAGTTATTGTAATATAACTAGCAGGTAAATTAATAATCAACATATTACACATTATGCTTTATTAATAGTCACTCAAGTTAGAATGACATTTTTAGATAATATTAAGTGAATTTATTATTAACGAATAAAATTGAGTGATTTTTTAGATAATTATTGTGATTTATAGTACTTTCTACTATTTTTAAATAATATGTGTATTCCTATGCCAATTTATGAGATTGTGATGGTATATGAAAAATCAATCAAATTTTTTATATGTAGATAATATTTTAAAGTATTAATTATTGTGATTTATGACATTCTCCAGTTGCTTTTCAAGCCAATTGTATATAATAGTTATTATTGTATCTATTAGTTATATGTAGATAATAGTCTAAAATATTAATTATTGTATATATTACTTGTTATTGTATATATTAGTTATATGTATATAATATTTTAAAGTATTAATTATTGTATATATGTAGATAATTATTGATTTTTCAAACTGGCCAAGTATTGTTGGACATATAATTTTTTTTAGAATAGTAGACAATTAATAGATGTGGTGAGTAATATCTTTGTCCCAATTTATGTGACACGAATGAAATTTGGAATTAACTAAATTTTCTATATTTTTTAAATATTTTAAATTATTAAATATTGTTATTTATAAATTTTTATTATATTATATGTGTTCATCCATTACTTTAAAATTATAGATTCGTCACGAAAAGTATTCTCTGTCTGACTCTAAAAAGAAATTTTATTAATTACATCAGATTTTTGTTGTTTTAGTCTTATTGCTCTTTTAGATCCTTTTCCTTCACATGAAATTCAAGTTTAATCAATTCAATTTATTAAATTAAACAAAGTATTTTTTTCATAAGTAGATTTTAATAAAATATTCAATTTGTTAATTTTTTTCACAAGTATTCAATTTAAGTGATTAATAAATGATTTAAATAATTAATAATATGATTATTTTACTATAGTTCCCTATTAAATGATGTTTATATTGCGTCTTGAAAATATAGAGAAGGTACAGTAATATTTTCTAAAGACCAATCATTTATGCTTCATTTTATTTGAAATTCCCCACATGTAGAAGATAGTAGAAAGAATATATATTAAATGTGTGCTCATTTTTATTTATATTTATAAGACTAGATATCAGAGCGCCCGGACTAGCAAGGGCCCAATATATGTTACTCCCTCGGTCCTTCAATAGTTGTTCACTATTACTTGACATACAGGTTAAAAAATAGTAAATGTTAGGGATAATGTTACTATATTATCCTTTGAATTAATTCTTTGAAAAATTTATTCGACAATGAATCATATTTAATACCAACGGTAAAATAGGCAGAAATGAAAAATTATCCATTGATTTTTCAAATTGAACTACTATTATTGCACATCTATTTTAAATATAATGGACAAGTTAATATGGAAGGAGGGAGTAATGTTTTAGTCCCAATTTATGTGACACAAATATAATTTGTTGTTAACTAAATTTTCTATATGTTTTTGAAAAAAATTAATTATTAATTATTATAATTTATAGTACTTTTAAAATAACTTTTATATTATATACGTTACTTTCTCTATCCATATTTTATGGCACATATAAAAGTTTAGCGTATATAATATTGAGAATATCCAACATTAAAAAAGGGCCCAAATAATATTTTCAAATTAAGAGTTTTTATTTTTTTTTTTTAAAAAGATTATGAGTGATAATGTCAAAACAGTAAAAAAATTTGTTTTAGAAATTATGCAATTAGTGTTATTTTTTTTACACAAATCAAATCTACCTAAATAATATGCAAATATAACTAGTTAAGCATTATTAATACACCATATTTTGTAGGAAAAATGTTGTATTTCCACCCTGAACTATACACAAAATTGCTGAGACACATCCAAAATTTAGGAGGTTCCTATTACTCCTCTGGACTAATTAAAACTGTATTTTTGACAATCTTAGTACCTACGTGGCACACACGTAAAACATCAGTGAATCAACACACTGAAGGTCCACATAGGCACACGCATGTGCCACATAGGCACACGTATGTGCCACGTAGGCACTAAGGATTCCAAAGATACAATTTTAATTAGTCGATGGGGTGATAGGACCCTAAAAAAGTTCGGATGTGTCTCAATAATTTCGTGTATAGTTTATGGTGAAAACAATGCATTTTTTCTATTTTGTATAATTCTTATATACTCTAACAAAGGACCCTACAAATATATTTTGTACAAGGGTAGAACTGAACCTCAATATCTCTAAATTTTGTATTCAACATCAATTGAAATGAAAGAGCTTCTTTTTATATGGCGTGTTGTTATTTGGTTGGTTGACCAGAGTTATTGGAGTTAGTGATGGTGGCGGTGGTCTTTTGCCAATTAAATTTTGCGAAAAATCAAAATTGGAAGAATTAATCTGGTGGAGAATGGAGGGAGTTTATTGTTGTTGCTAATTTTCGGTGCTAATGGAGAAGTTTCTCCATTCTCTTATTATTGATGTCAATGGTGAAGAGGAGAAAACTATGCTTCCTTCCCCTTTTATTAGTCATATATTTAAAAGAATTGTTTCTTTATTTTAAAAAGATAGAAATTTATTTTTTAAATTATTTGAGTTCACATTCCATGTGTCATAATTTTATTCGTTGTTGTACTATAATATCCGTGTGTAAGTATCACGCGTTTTATATTTTGTGCTCATAGTCATTTTGTGTTTAATCGGCACATATTTCTTAATATTGATGTGTCTAATAGAAAAATAGGTTTATTGAGGGTGCCTAAGTGAATTCTCTGAACAAGTTTAAGGGGCAATCGATAACTTATAATTCTTAAATTTATATATATTTTATGATATGAACAGAAAAGAAGTGAGCATTCATTATTTTAAATTATAGATCCATCACGAAATGTATTCTTTGTCCGACTATATAATTTTTTTTAGCAATTACATCAAATTTTTTGTTGTTTTACTTTTATTTCTCCTTTAGATCCATTTCTTTCACATAAAATTCAAATTTAAGTAGCAGGATACTTTAGTCCAGGCGCTCAAGAAAACATATAATGAACAAGTATGGATGGAGGGAGTAGTATCTTAGTCTCAATTATGTGACACAAATGTAATTTGGTGCTAATGAAATTTTCTATATGTTTTTAAAAAATTTATTTATTAATTATTATAATTTATAGTACTTTTAAAATAACTTTTATACTATATAATGTCAAAACAATAATTTTTTTTAGAAATTATGCAATTAATGTTATCTTTTAGACCAAACCAAACACCGCCTAAATCATATGCAAACATAACTATCATAAGCATTATTAATACACCATATTTAATTTAATTCTTGTACACCCTACCAAAGGACCTCTTAGTTTTGCCCACAGTTTCTCTTTTTAAAATAATTAATTTATAGTTAATCATATTTAATTATAGTTATATAAAAATTTGTGTATCTTAATTAATTATATTTTTTTGATAATTTATTTATATATACACTGGGATGTATTTAATAACTCGGTGTAACCATTTGCTGTAAGGATACGTATTTACTTTTTTGTTGTATGTACTTTGTGAATCACATCTAAAAATAATTTTATATATATATATATATATTATTTTTTTTTAGAAATGAACCACCAAGTACCTATAACAAAAAAGTAAATAGTTATTTAACCCAAAGTACATACGAGGAAATTGTTTTATATATAAAATTAGTTTGCTAATGAATACTTCTAGTTCTTTCCAAACATTTAACCCAAAAAAAATTCCAAACATTTCTAAACCTTTCCTATAGAGATGCTGCAGCTAATACAAGTCATACGAGCATCCATGAAATATTGACAGAATTGAGATTGAATAGATATATGTGGAATCCTTTTCAGGTATTTCGAGGGTTAGAATAGAATTTTTTACTTGTAAATATATTTATGTGAAATTATAATTAGCCGGACAAGCAATAAAATTTGTCAAGTACTACTCAACTTCTTAAGTTTTCTGAGTTGATCTAAGGCACTACGACACTACTTACTTCACTAGTGCTCCAAAGAGAAATACAAAAAGAGGAAAAATGGAGAAAGAACCCATTTTTGGAACTTACTTTTTTTTTTTAAAAGTTTTTTGGCTCCAAAAGAATTTAAGAAAAACCACCATATATATGAGAAAACAAACGAAGGAATTTCATTGCAAAGTGAACTGAAATTTCTGAACCTGAACAAGCAGACCAAGTATGTATTAGTCTTGATACTTTATCATTGAACAAGGAATTTCTAAGTAATATTGTAGTGTTTGAGTATAATAAAAGAAGTGTTTTTAAGGCAAAATCAATAAATAGTGTATTTGTATTATCCTCATTTGATCACTACTTTTCCTCTCTTTTGATGATGAGAATGTTATGAATAATCATCTAACAGAGAGTTTAGATTATTTGTTGAAATGACTCTGCATACTAGATTAGCTTAAGCTGAATAGGTGACTCTCAATGTGTTGAATATGACACTAAATAAAAGGAGTTAGCGATGTACAAATTTTGTTTTGAATCCTATTTTGCAAAGGATTATCTAAAAATACTATTAGTTACAAGTTACTTCGCAATTAATTAGCAAAAGATGTGTAGCTAATTCCTGTTTTTTATGGTAAAGAAAGCAAAGCTATAATATGGATCGGTTATGCTTTTGTTGGAGTTTACCACAGTGACTTTAGGATTAGGACGAGTGAAGTTTCAACACTTCATGACAAAAAAAATTCACAAGTTTTTGGTTGTCTTTTTTTCTAACCTTCTTCCATTCCAATGGTACTATTGATGGACAAATCGTCTGCAATAATCCGCTAAACATATGTCCTGCATATAGAAAATAAGTGGCACTTGAGAATTCAGTCACCGTAAACATAATTGATGTATATATCAATCGTTAAGAGCGCAAATTATATTCTCAACATAAATGTATATTCACTTCTTAGAATACACGACTAATAACTTAAGTGAAATGGAGTACAGATAATTCGTAACTTATTATGACCGAGTACTAAAAATATCATCCGCAATTTAATCTTAGGAAACTTCTTCATGTCAAAAAACTTCTTGAACCAAACTTTGAAGTCTTTGCCTCAAACCTCTATTTTGGAAGGTGTCTGGCATGTTTATAATTGTTCTCTCCTATATTTTAGTTAGGTATCTCACTCCATCAGGAACCTTCTCTAATTTTTTACAGTCTCTGACTTCTAGATGAACTAGATTAGTCATGGATCCTGTCTCGACCCTTTAGGTTTCTAAATTTTGCAGCGCCTGAAGTTTTAAGAGTTTTGAGGAGTGGAAACCCTTGGGGATAACAACACATTACCTTGCTAGTGTACGCATTTCCAAGTAATAATAAGGTAAATAGTTTAGGCAACTTTTGTAGAATGAGCATAGGTCTTCTTTAAGTCCACTCCTTCTTAAGGTTAACTTGGTGAGGCTTTGTGAAAAGAAGTGGTTCTTAGTTAGGTTACTTATATGTCCTATTAGATCTAACTAGTAGAGATGGTCACAACCTAACAGTTGCTTCATAAGGTTAAGATTTTTTTCTGAATGAAAATTGTAGTAAATACAAAAGAATATTTCCCTAAGTCTCCCCGTTCTAAGCGTGATATGTGTGATGATCTCTTCTATTTCGTCAAAATCCAGCGGTAGAACGACTCTTAGTTTCTGTAGTTTTGCTAATTTGAAGAGATCTCTAAAAGGAAAAACTTGTGTATCAAAGTTCTTCAGTATTTCTAAGTTGCTTAAAGGACTCAATTCTAACTTATGTGTGCTCTAATGTGAAGAGGACAAATATAAGTTCCGCAAGTTTTGAATCTTCTGAATAGTACTTGGTAAAGTCAAGTACGATAAGAAATTCACCCTCAAATCAAGTATTTGTAGGTAATTAAGATTACCTACGGACGATGGTGGTCCTTGAAAGTGTGAATGCCTTAAGCTCAGGTATCTTAAGTGCACCAAATTACCAACTACTTTGGGTAGAATTTACTCGAAAGAGAACTTCTCAAGATCCAAAACCCTCAACATTATGAAATTATTGCATAGACATTCGAATATAGGTAGGGGATATGCTGTGACTTCACATCTTTTCATTCTTGAAAAAAAAAGTTGATCTAACATGTTGAAATGACTTATCATCAGTAGAGAAATAGTTTTGAACATTATTATTGTCTATAATGATAGATATTCTATGTATTGTGCTTGTTGATATTGTTTTAGCTGAAGAAGGGCAGGACTACGATTGATGCAAACATTAAGGAGAAACTGTCTTCAGAAAATTTCCTCCTTTGCTTTTGACAAACATGTATCTCTCATGAGATTATGAAGTTGACAAGATTTGATCCTTCCAATTTTTTTCTCTAGTTGCACCTGAACTATGTACCTTTGAGATAACTCATGCAGATAATGTTCCCCTATCTCCATTATCATTGTCTCCTCTCCTAAGTTACATTCTAATGATATAATACCTTCAGCAGCCGATAGCTGATACAACCTTCGTGCTGAAATCTTTTGATCCTTCGAAAAGTTTCTAATTACAGAAAACATGGCTTAAGATGATATTGTAAATCATAATACCTTAAACTCAGGACACCGTGAATTCCTACATCATGTTCAAAACTGTCACCACTCATGTTTACGTTAAGGTTTTGACTCATTCTTATCCACTCTTATTTTAGTTGTCAAGGATTAGTGTTTTTATTAACAATTCATTTGTTAAATAGTGGAGTTTTTATGTCTATTTAAGTTCTACAATTACAAAATGTGTTTGGGAAGAATTTGGGAAGAATTTTCAAATCAATAGCACTGGGAGGAGGTGCCTTTAGGCAAACTACACTTACAGGGGGAACTATTCAAACAACTCAATAACTGGATAAATCAAATAGCCCTACCCTTGATGTTAATACCGGTAATAAATTCAACTATATCTATTAGGATTAGATTATTTAGTTATTTGTCAAGTTGAAATAGAAAATATTTAACCTTTGAAATTTTCATTTATGTTAAACTTGTAAAGAGAAAGATGGATATTAGCTCACTATTCACACTCACAATTGAGATTGTAAATAGTAAAAATACTAAATCTGTAACAGTAATTGTTTTGTGAGCTCATAAATATTCTAATAATTCAAATAAATGATATTAGCTCTCTGATATTCTCTCTATTTTGTCAATGTATTTCTTGACTTAGGCCTCATTTATTTATACTTAACGGAGGTCTGAATCTGAATGATTTAGGCTTCAGACCATTAATGTATTTCTTTTTCATTATTATTTTGGCTCTTAATAGGTCTCAGATCTGGAACTAAGTCTTAATCATTAAGAGGTATTCTTGCGTTAGATAATATTCACCACCGCACTATCAATAATCATCATTCACCACCTTTGTCACCACCACCATTGTCAACCATCACCTAGCCACAAACTACTATCACCACTAACCACATCCACCATCACAACCACCATTCACAATCATAATTGCTACTCACCACTATTTTCAGCCTCTACCATATCTGCCACCTCTATTATTTAATTATATCCACCTCTATCACCATCATCAATGCCAATGCCAATGCCAACACCTATATCATCCAATACTAACTACTAACCAACTCATCTATCACAATTAGTGCCATTGCTAACTACCACTATCATATCATCAACATCCACACATTCTTTGTCCATCACCACCACTATTTTCACCGGTGTCGCCACCTATACCACCACTTAAACTACCATCATAGCTATAGTATATCTCTACTAATAATCATCTCCACCATCGGAGCTAACAACATCTCCAACTACCACCAACACATCGTCAACCATCATGTATTCATTTTTAAGATATCACAATCAACACCTCCAACTACTAACATCAACCAACTTCACATCACTACCACCACCACTACCAATTGTCACCATCATAACAGTCACTACAATACCAAATATCTCTACCATCACAACTATCACCACCAACATTACTAATCACTAACATTAATCATTACCACCACTACTATTATTACAAATCATCTCTATTATCACTAACAAATATAATTTTTTTCAATAAAATAATAATTTTATTGTATTCAATCAAATATTTTTCTAATATATAATTATTTTTATTTAAATTATATTTTTATTAGATATGCAAATAAATAAATATTACATATTTAGATATTGAAAAATAAATAGTCTTAACCATTCAATTTTCATATATGAAAACAACATCTTAATCATTCAGATATGCATTCAAATTCAGATGTCCAAATCTTAATAAAAACAAATACAGCCTTAGTTGGTTGTTAAGACACAACATAATAAAGAAAAATTTAAGAATTTCCCATCTTTGTCCTGTGTATTTTTGAAGGACAGTGGAGTCAAGAAGATCAAAGGCTTAGCTTGGATAAGAAACATCTAGTTAAGCACTTAAGTAAAGGGGATTTGGAGGCTGACAAAGTAATTGAGCATAAGACAAACCATAAAAAATTAGCAACCGCTATCACTTTAGACTCAAATTTTGCTTGTCAAAGGCCAGCACCCTGTTCTAGGGACAAAAATATTAGCTCAAATTCTTTGGATATCTATACTGACAAATCCCACTCAATAAGCAGCTGCATTACATCGGAGAATGGTGAACAATGTTACAAGAAAGAGTTGTGTTTAGTGATTCCTTAAGAACCATTACATCTGAAGCCTATGGAGAAAATATTTTTAAAGTGCCTGGTCCAGTACATGGTCAAATTACAGGGTTATTATTATCTCTAAGAGTAAATTTAAGGAAAATTTATGTTATAAGACAATCATCAAAGATGGAGGTAAGTGTTTATAGGCAATCAGAAGTTCAAAAATCTTCCTTAAGTAAATTGAGTGTAGGATTTTCTTCAATTCCCTATGAAGAAAGGGATATTGAGAGAGAAAATAAAGAGAAAACCCCAGATAGAAGAAATATACTCCAATCGTAGAAGTGGAAGAAGTTATATGTCCAAGGCTCTTATTCATGCTCATAAGAAAACTTTTATCCCTAAAATGGTTACTGGAAGATCTATTTCTTCATTGTCTGTTCCCAGTGAAACTAATAAAGCAAAGGTTCATACGAATAATATACAAAGAAAAGCTTTGGTTCCTCAAATAACTAATGGACATTTATCCTTAACTTTGGTCTCAAAGCCTAGTGAAAAAATTGGAAGTGGCTAGTATAGAAGGGTTATGAGCAGTGGTAAAGAGAATGCTGTTGTAAGAATGGGTATGAGCCAGAAGTCAATTTGCAAAGACATCTAGGGGTATAGTACAAAATTCTCCAGTAACAAAAATGAGATTAAATGAAGTTGCTAAAGCACAAAGTCGAGTGGTGTTATAGTGAATCTAGTTAACAGGAGGGAGGTTACGTATCGTGCAAATTTAAAGCATAAGGTTTTCTACTAATAGAAGAGTGAAACCTGTATGTAAATAGTACACACACTACCTCTTCCATTCTCTACTAACTGTGTAATGAAAATGTGTAGATGACATGTAGATGGTCTAGTGTTATCAAACTGATTTTGTAAGGTTAATCTTATTGCCATGCTGCAATATTTCAAATGATCTAGAACATATTTTACTGTTTGGTACATGGAAATATTGAAAGAGGCTTAAAATTATTGTTGCATCTTAATTATTCTTTTCAGCAGTTGATCAAAAATAGACTGGATATGTTCTTTACTTCTTTTTCTAATTAATATGGTTTGTTGTTGTTTTATAAATATATCTATATAAATATAATCTGTCATTTTTAGACTTAGATGGCATTTTGAATTGATATTTTTTCATCGTCAGATAATTCCACTAGGCACAGAAAAGGTCGTGGCAAGACTAGAGGGAAAGGTCTTGAAAAAATGAAGAAGGCTATGGGCGACAAGATGGAAATAAAGTTTCATATTGGTAAAGGAACGCCGTCAAAGCCAAGTCAAACAGTCAAACTATCCAATGAATTAGGGACAATTGCTCAGAATTTTATTCCACTTCCAAACAAGTGGAAGTAACTTATAAGAGAGGAAAAAGATGCAACACTAATTAGATGCCACGTGAGTATTCTATACTCTTTTAAAACTTATTACATGACAAACAATACTTTCTTTCACTCTGGTGGTGCAAGTGCTATGTAATATGGATATAAATTAAAAGATTACTTGAGGGGCTAAAAACACTGGCATACAACTTATAAAGACTATTTGCTGCTATGAGTTAAACATAAGAACATTGTTTTATTGCTTATAACAATTATGTTTGGTATATCATAACAGTACTTGGGTCGTACTAAAAGCTTATATACAGATATACTCTAAACTTCATTGTTTTTTTATATATATTGAGTCTAAAACATCAATTATAGTGACAACATCATTTGAGTATAACTGATTACACCAAAAATATAACAAAATATGGTTTAGTTTAACTTTATGCACACTATTCTCTATGCTGTCAAAACACCTAGAGTTCCTTTCTTTTCAAATCACCCACCATATTAAAGTAAGGATAATTCTCCATCTAGCTGTGTCTTTAGTATGGACGTCTACCTCCTCCTATAGTTTTAGAGCTTTAGTGACTCTACCCGACATAGTCCAATATATGCCTTTAAGGATAAAAAACATTCTCCATAGTTGCTAAGTATGTTTGCGGTGTAGAAATAGATGGTTTACGGTTTTTGAGGTTTCCCCATAGGAAATACCTATAAAATAAGGTTATCCCCCTTTTTATTACATTATCCTGAGTCAGTAGAAGACATATAAAACATAAAATTTTATTGGGAATTCTGCATTTCTAGATTTATTTCCATGATGGGTAGGATTCTGCAGGCTTGGTTGATCCATACACTTTTATGTTGTGCCTACTTTAAATATGCCTTTGTTTCCATCATTCCACCATAACAAATCCTTCTCTACTTGAAGACCATTAAATTTCCATTCCCCCATTCTTCTTCTCGATTGCTACTGATTTCCATTTTACCAGGTGAAAGCCTTTCTTCTCTTTGTTTACTTGCCACAAGAATTTTCTCCTTATGCTATCCAACCTTTTAATGACCCCTAGAGGAATGGGATTTTTAACAAGAAATTTTATATCATGTGAGAAATAAAATAACATATTTGAATGCTGTATCAAGCGTATTATGCAAATGCTCTTCCTTAGACAATCATTTTAAAAGAGGAAAAAAGAAAACAACATTCAACTATAAAGTATCCTTGTTTGTGCTCTTTGTATTTTATTTTCTTACACAGTCAGATTATTTTAAGATTTCCTTTTGTCTGATTTGAAATACCTTAACTGCATGCTAAGTGGTTAGAATACAGTAGTGATGTGATGAAGATAAATGACCACTAGAAATTACTCCATTTTCACCTTAAAGTAATATTGTTTTGGAGCAACTGTGATAAAGTACACAAAATGATAGGATTTCTTAAGGTTACATATACATTTGGGCTGTCATTTGAGTGTTGCATGTTAGCTCATTGGGCTACAAAATATAGGACTTGAAACTAATTTATTCCACATCAGATTAGTATGCTCAGATAAAAATTTAGGTTGATATAGCTAGACATCCTACTATCACATCAAATATTGAAGGCCTAACACCACGTAAACCTCTATATTCTCTCAGTACGTAGTAGGACTATCATATTTTTAAGCTACAGAAGAAATCAATGCTAATAGTTTCTTGTATTGAACAAGTAACTAAGGTGCATTTCCTACAGTGCTTGTCTTTTAAATCAACTTTTCATCCCTCAAATGGTATTGTCTTATCCAATTCCAAGTCCACATATTTCATATTAATACTTCAGATTTACTAAAACAATAGACTACAACATTCATATGCATTTCGAAGACGTCAAGATAAAATATCTTTCTTTGACTATCTGCTAGACATGATTCCAAAATGACTTCCTCTATGTCTATCAAAATATGTCCATCTTATGTGAAACATTAGTTTAAAAATAGAAGACCTGCATTCTGCATTTATGCTATTCTTAAATTAATTGATTATGACATTTGCTATCTATTTAAGTAATCCAACTTCTGTTGTCATTCGTTTTAATTACAATATATCAATCAACTAAAATTTACATAGTTCAAGTATGACAACTAATTGTATACTAAGATTTTTTAAATCAATGAACAACCTTAGGTGATCGGGGACAGAGCCTGAGATAAAAGTTCTATTTAATATCTATAAATTATTGGAACCCAAGAACTTAGAAAGGACTAATCTGAACCTATAGATTTCAAATCGTGGGTACAAAATTCTTGAACTGCAATCTCTTCTTTTAAGAGAATTAGAATTTTAAAGTACTAAGAATGTTAGCAAATGTTATGATTATGATTTTAATCAAAAAGGGATTTCGATTGTTTTGTGTGTTTCTTCAATACTTATTTGCTTTTAAGAGAGGTTTGACATTAATTTTGATGAGCATTATGTGAAAGATAGTTGTGAGGATCTTCTTAAAAATAGAAGTCGACAATGGTGCTAAAAGTTAAAACAAAAATTTTAAGGCTCATAAAATGGAAGTTGAACAATTGACCTCAGAAAATTAGAATAAGATTTGTGACATAGGGAATGATACGGAGCACAAGATAATTTATATTCATGTTATTCTCGTTATTTAAGTTATGATGTTTATATTTTCTTTATAAAAATGATGCAAAATAAACAATTCAAATCAAACTAAGCTTAAATCTAATCATTTCATGGGATCAAAAGCATTTGTAGCAGCTCGTGCTAAAATTGTAAGTTATACCATTTTAATTCTTTTTAATAATGACACTTTGGTACTATTTAATGCTGTGTTATTTGATAAATAAGAGAATAGGTATGTAAGTTGTAGCCAATTTCAGTCAGATACCTATAAATACTATTTTATATTATTTTCTTGTTATAAAGGGTGAAAAGGAACATAAAGGTGTAGAACCTGACAAAATTGAGTTCTACAAGCATACTCATTACGCGAGTGAAAAAGAATAGTCATCTGAAGAAGCTGAGACTAACTATGTAATAAATTAATATTTTTGTAACATGCCATTGCATTTGTATGATTAATATTCTTTATGTATTTTTTTGTGTTAATATTTTATGCAGAACAACATGATAGGTTTGAAAGCTCTATACACTTTTGGAGAGTCTTTCATGACTATTGATGAAATTGTAGATGTTGTACTTAGTACAAAGTCGGGATACATAAAAGGTCTTGGTTATGGTACTAAACCTAATATTACAAGGGCAACACAAAGGAGAACGACAAAGTTAGAAGACTCCCTAAAAAAGGCAAAATAGGAAGCTGCTAAATCCCAAAATGAGATACAAAAATGATTAAATGCAGCTGAAACTATGGTAAAAACCTAGCAATCATAGATACAAGACCAGCAATGTCAAATACAAGACCAACAGTCATAGATTAAAGCAATAAATTTTCAATTGAATATTGTAGCATCACGCCAAGAGGAAATGCTTAAGAAAATGCAACTTCTTATTATCCCATCGTTGTCAACTTTAGAAGTAACAAAAATTTATACGATAAGTTCTATTTAATTTCTCTTTATTAAATATATAAATTATGTATCATTTACTATCTCATGTTTTTTCTTTAATGATGTTGCGGAGAGAGAACTCCATCAGAATGCCAACTTTAGGTATGTTTTTATGTTTATTTCACCAACTAAAACTTCATGTTTAACGAGAATTTATACTTTATACCATATTTGTTATTTATATTGTAATAGATTTGTAAATACCTTACATTCTCAACAAAATGATTCATTCAGTTTAACTGTCTTTTTGAGTTCTAATGCCTTCTTCCTTCTTCTATGGTAGATCAACAAGATAAGGATTACCAAAATCACACCAACTAACAATGAAAAACTATAGAAAATACTTTTTCCTTTCTTTCCATCTCAGTTTTTTCTGACTATCCGCAACTACAACTAATGACTCCTAATATCTAAAGCCAATCTATCCAACTATCATTTTTCTTTCCTTAAAGCACTCTACACCTTTGACAATTGACATAACTCTAGAATCTGGTTGTAATTCTTGCTCTGCTTGCAACTCTTCCTTGAGAATAAGCAAATTGTTACCAGTTAGATGAGCATCTTCCATGTATCCTAATTGCACTCTTAGTTCTATTTATGGGTGGATATAAATATTGAAAAACCAAAATACCGAACTGAACTGAATTAATTCGGGTTTTCAATTTCAGTTTTTTGGTTTAGTTATAGTTTATTTTTTTTTATAAATTTAGTATTTTGATTCGATTTTCGATTTTTAAATTGACGTAATTCAATTTTCAATTTGAACCAAAATTTTTAAAATACTGCTAAATTTATATATAACTATCTAAGCCTAATATTTAGGCTTTAGCCACTAGATACAACCCAAATATGGGCTACTCGCTAGTCCACTACAACCCAAATAATATAATAAGGTATTACCCTATTAGCTATTTTTGATTTACAATAGAATTAGGCTATTTTCTTGGCAGTTAACATTTACTTTCAATAACAATGTCTTGATACAGGGCTTTGATTTTGTTATATATGTGTATTTGGTGCTTCTGTTTTCTTTTATTCCTTTTTCCCATTTATAAATGGTTTTAACATATGAGCAAATGTTGGTGTGTTTTATATCCATGCTGGCTGGCAAACATTTCTTGCTACTAAGAAACATCGATAGACATTGGACAAGTATCTATTCCCTTGTGCATTGAATTTGTATGCCTATAAGATGGGCAACCTAGAATATTTAAAGGCAGTAGTACTATGTACTATAAAAAACACTTATGAAATCACTGAGAGAAGATAAATTAAGAACATAGTGATTAGTATGTATAGAATGAGTTTTGGAAGGAAAGTGGCTCAGTCTATATTACACTTCCTTTGTCAACGAGGTTGATTGGTTAGATTTCAAACCTTATGAAAATAAAAAACCGAGTTTGTGAACATAGACTCTTCGCTCAAGTAAAGCATATCAAATAAGTAGTATTTAGCTGCTAAAAGTAGGTGTAGTCATAGAACGACATGTGGAAAACAAATGCAGTATAATGATTAGCGTAGCGAATGATGCTGGAAAATTAATCTACTTAAGAGTACGTTTACTTGTAAAGATTTTTTTATCTTAGGCTTATTGGAAAATATAGAACTTTACTGCTTCATAAAACAACTGGAGATATATTGGGGAAAAGAATAGTGATATAGTAACTTGCCCCGAAAAATGGAATCGAACCCAGGTCTGATTTTGGTTTGTGGCTTTGTGCTGACGCCTAACTGTAGCATGGTGATTGGAGACAGTGAGTTTGGTTTGGAACAGTGAATTTGGTTTGGTTTAAGTTGAAGAATAAAATTTTTAATCTTAAAAAGTAGTCCATTTATAAATAGAATTTAGCCTAGGCCCAAAACTGAAAAACAAAAATTATATTACCGAACCTAATTCCATTTGGTTTTCGGTACTCATAATTTCAACTCTGAAAACTGAAAAAATAAAAAAAAAACCAAAACTAAACTAAAATTTTAAACACCCACCCCTAGTTCTATTAGTTTGATAGTTGGTAGTACATCTCCCTCTTCTGTGCAAATCACACTTATCTTCATAAGAATAATCTACTACAAAACTTAACCAGGAAGAAAAACCTTGGCTGGAAGAATTGAACTAAAATAAAGCAGAAATTCCTTATCTGTTGGCTAGTGTCTTATCTCGGCCAGGAGACTCCAGCTTGAGAGATTAGAAACTTATTTAATTTTGTTCACAATAATCGAATTGAGCCATATTTTGTCTCTGGGCTTTAGCCATAGCTTACCACCTTTTCTCTCTTCATCTGCATATATTTTTTGAGAAAGGTAAAGTGGTATTCTTCAACAATAAGGGAATGCTGGCAACCTCCAAAAAATTACGAGGAAAATTAATCATAATTACAGATAGCCTGCAAAGTCTACTAACAATTCTACTTTACCTATAACCTCTTCTTTACACAAAAAATACGGAGTGTTAATGCAGTTTTCCTTAACTTTCTACATTGGATTAGTAAAATTCTCCATGCTTCTTTTTTTTCTTCCAAATGGACCCCCATATCTATGAAGGGATCATACTCCACTATTTTTTATATTTCTTTCTACCTTTTCTCATTATCCAGTAGCTTAAAATATCTACAGTATGTTTTAGCATCACCCATGGTCCTTAGACAAGGTTGATAAACATATGCCACAACTGGACAGTGATTTTCTAATGAAGAAATAAATGATTGTTTGCTTCCTCCTTTTCCTTGCAGAATAAATACCTAGAGACAACCCTTCATTTTCAGCTTCTCTTGAGTTAGGCTGGCTCTTCTACAGACCAACCATATGAAATACCTCACCTTGGTTGGGATATTAAACTCCCAAACTTTTTCCTAAAGAACAAAAATTCTCCTAGGTAATACCATAAGATTTCTGTTGTAGAGTCTACCTACAATAAAACTCCCATCCCTTTCATGCCTCCATATTATAGTATCAGGTTCAATATTTAAGCCAGGGAATTCACTCAATCTTTATATTAATTTAGCCACTCTGTCCACTTCCTAGTCATTTAGAAGCCTCCTAAAATTGATGTTCCACCCTAGAAGTAACTAAGTTTCAGGAATAAATACTCTTGGATTACCATAAAAAGGGAATCGATCTGCAAAATCTTCCATAAGAGACTTTTATCCAATCCACTTATCTTTCCAGAGTCATATCTTAGTACCCTCTACCTACCTTGTAGAATATATTTTAAATCAATTTGGACCACATATTCTTGATAGTCCTCCAAACTGAGGCCCTGTAGGTGCTGGTCATTGTATTGGTAGTCCATTGGTTAGTTTTCCCATATTACTTATCATAACTTCCTTCCAGAGTGCACAATCTTATTTAGCAAACCTTCATAGCAATTTTTATAGTAAGCAAGTGTTTTGTAGCCTCAAATTCTTAATATCAAGTCCACTCGATTGCTTACTGAGTTGTGTACTTTGCCATTTCACTAAAAGAATACCTTTACCTTCCTTTTTGCCCAACCATAAGAAATTCCTCCTTAATTTAATCAATTTTTATTCCACACTAGCCGGTAAAGGAAAGAGAGATATGACATAAGTAGGCAAATTTTTAGTAGAGTATGTGAAAAGATAGATTCGAAATGGAAAACTGTTAAACTAATGAGAGAAGCCATTTGCATAAGGAATTTTCCAAAGGACTTTTATATTTGTATCTTACATACAAAATAGCAACAAAACTAATGGGGAAACAATTTCAAATTCATACATGTCACCATATTTTGAACTTCAGTCAATTACTTTTTATTACTTCTCTCTTTATCTTGATCATTTGTTATGTGGAGATTTAAATCTAAAAACATTATCATCAATCTTAATTTTCTTCTCTTTTTAACATGTAAAGTGAGAGTTGAATGAACACTAATTGTAAGCTCAACACATTATTGGTACTTTGGAAGGAACTTCTACGTATGTGTCT
Organism: Capsicum annuum; assembly: GCF_002878395.1. Classification (NCBI taxonomy): domain Eukaryota; kingdom Viridiplantae; phylum Streptophyta; class Magnoliopsida; order Solanales; family Solanaceae; genus Capsicum; species Capsicum annuum. Next base: position 39,638 of record NW_025835815.1, read on the forward strand.
TAGTTTAGGATAAGAGTAATATTTAGTACTATATTTCAGTTAAATTTCCGTTGTTATTAGATTTGTTTTATTTTTATTTGACCCACGAGGAGATATTACCTTAGTACAATTTTAGTTTTCTTCATTGTATGATTGTGGGTGAATTTTAACATTATTTGGCATGTTTTGTAATTTTATTTTCAATTTATTAAATTCTTATTTAAAAAATAATATTAATATGAAATAATTAAGAATTTTCTTGTAATTAGTGACAAAAGATTTTATTATCCTAGGTAGCTTTTAGCAACAATTAAACTAGACTTTTCAAGACAAATATTTTCGTCACGAAATAAACTAGTTCGTCAGAAGTTTGACTATATTTAGTGACAAATGTATTTGTCCCAATATCTTCCTTTTTAATTGGTCCAAATTAATTTTATATTTCATGACAATTGTAATTGTCTGTAATCATAATAATCTAGTGACAATTCTGTATTATCGGTAAAAAAAAAATTAATTTTAGTGACAAAATGGTAGATTTACTATAAATTATTAACATTTATTATAATAATAAATTTGTCACTAATTCATACATGTAAAGACGAAAATATTTGTTGTACACAAAATATGTTCATTAGTGATGAAAATACATTTGTTCAATCACGAAATATTGATAATGCTCAAACTTGAGAATGTAAGCGATTGTTGTCAATAAATAACCCAACTAGGTTGGGATCGAATCCCACAGGGAATATGGTGTGAACTTAAGTCGTTTGCGATTTAATCAACTGATAGTTGGATGTTTCTTAAAATGGGGGTTTTGGAGATTAGCAAATAATTGTTGGTAACTTTAGTTTCAGTGTTTGTAAACACGAGTTTATGGAAAATCAGAATTATGTTCACTATGGGTTTTGGTACTTAACAGATGCTAATAGTGATTTAAGATTCTTACGATAGGTAAGGGCAATAGATTGTCTTTATCGAATTTATGCCTAAATGTCTCTCGACCTACTTAAGCATTTAATTACCTAATCCTCTCGAACTTAGGGAATTTATATTCATTGACCAGACTTCACCTCAGGTTAATTAACCTTGTTGCAATATCAATTATTAAACAGAAGGTTGGTAGCTTTCAAGTCCCTGTCAATAATTCACTTCCTACTATAATTGATTTCTTATCTCAAGCAAATCAAAGCAGGTGCTATCAATCATTTACAACCAATAGACAATAATTAAAACCTCGAAATTATGAAGGAGTCCTATTACCTTTAGAATCTTGAACACTTAGCAACTAACCAAGACCTAACCCATAGATCCCATAATTCGGGTCAAAGGGATTTAGCCACTCATAATGTAATAATGGATACAATAAGTTGAATTCATAATTTGAAGGATGAACTTACAGCAAGATGCATAGCAATGAGTGTTTCTCAGATTAGATCAAAGTAGAAATCCCAAAATATTGATGATAATCTCTTCAAAGTTAATTGTTTTGTTCAAGCCAAGAAACTAGAGAGAAAATACAAAATACGTGTGTTCCAAAAAAATAGGTTTAGAATGTCGAGTACCAGCCCAAGAAAACCCTAAACAATACTTTAAATAGTTCACCCTAATTATGGAAACAAAATCACAGAGTTCAGTAATTTATCGGACTGTTGACGACGTTTTGTGATGCCTTATCAGGAGTCTGACAACTTATCATAGATGTCGTCAGCTCTTCTTCGCTTTTAACATTTGCTGCCTTGGACTGACGGTGAATCCTGACGGCTTATCAAAACTGTGACGACATATCAGATAATGTTGTCACTTCTCCACCTTATCTCCCATGTTCTGTCTAAGGCTGATGGCGACTCTGACGGCTTATCACAAGGCTGATGGCTTATCATATATCGTCGTTACTTCTTCCAACTGAATCCCATTCTCTGTTTAAGGCTGACGATGAAGATGATAACCTATTAGAGTGCTGATGACTTATCAGGAATGTCTCATCCACATTTCTCTTCTATTTTCTTTAGATTTCAACTCTTTTACTTCCATTATTGTTAGTTCTCTTGCCTCTTCACTTCCACTTTAAAATCATAGATAAAACAATCAAAAACGACAAAAGTTGCTTAAGAATTTGTAATTATTCTCAGTCAAAAGCCTCAAATGTGTTAGCATCTGCTCACATATCAACACCCTCAACTTAAAACAATTGCTTGTCCTCAAGCAACTAAAACATAACCAAGAGAATACACAGTACATTCAGTAATCAACCATCCATATTATCTTAAAACATCTTCACATCTCCTAGGTCAATCAATTTACAAACAACTGTTTATGTTATTGAAGAGCAATAACGTGATACACAAAAATCAAGATATGACATCAAATCAGCAACAACAACCATGAATGCATCAAGCTTACACTATCCAAATAAGTTAGTAACTAGCAACATAACCAGTGTTCCTTCACTACAAAAAAGTCCCATTGTACTTATATCAGATATCACATATGTAATTATGGGGACAATTTCAAGATACTCACTCTCAGAATGAAGTTCCAATCAATGTATGTCGAATACCATAGTCTTGCCCTTATTTTCATTACCAAGATCTTCAGACAGGTCAACTAGGATCACTATAGGTCTTCTCTTTGGATTGTAATGTAGGCTAGGGGTTGGTATGATGCTCAATGATAATTAAAGTGACTAGGCCTCCTTGACACTACACTAGCTTTTGGGGTCTCACTCATTTACCTTTTTATACTCTTCTCTTTGCTTGATCACACTTATTCAGGATGGGTGCAATTCTTTTCTACAATCACTTCTTTTTTTTCATAACTTTTCTTTTCTTTCTCTTTTCCACCACACCCAACTTTTTATTCTTTGTTTTACTCTACCTTTCTTCATACTCATTTTACATCACGCACCCCTATGATAGCCATCTTCAACTTAGGCCATTTGCCTAAGTCAAGGTGCACAGTGTCAAAGGAGGACCAGGGCCAGAACAGGTTCATTATGATATAAAAATGGGACGTTGATAGGTATCATACAAAGAAATAGGCTATTCAAGCTCAAAATAGGGATTAAGGGATATTATGCATACAGGGTGGGTCATTTAGGCTAAAGTGGGCTAATATCAAAACAGCCTATGATTCTTTACTAACACCTATCCTTCAACCTAGGTAAGACTAACCAGGAAAGTTCTTAATCCAACATACAAAGGGAACTAAGAAAAATCTGACACGCACATGGCACATAAGTATATCACAAGTTACTACTTATCCGGTTTTTGCAATTGTTTAGCAATGGTTATCAAGTTACTAGAACTAATACCATACAAAGATGAATAGTGGTCACAATTAGATACAAATCACACAGTTAAAGAATTAGACCACTTGAGAGGTGTTCACAAAATAAGAAAACCATGTTAACTGTCTCAGGTACCTGTATTTTTCACAGTCAACTACAAAATATTACAACAACAAAAAACCCTACACCCTCAACTTAAAATAAAAGAAAAACTAAACTAAGGGTTCGAGTATACCTAGAGTAGATCAAGCACGGGGATCATGGGTTGCCTCCCATGTAGCACCTGATTTAACGTCACGCACAACTCAGGTGTCTCAATTATTTCAAACTTCATCAAGATAGATAGTAGCAGTATTTTTCATCGAGTCTTTTAGACCAATATAAAGTTTGACTGATTGCCTATTTACCTTAAAGGTGCTGCCATTTTCATTTTCAGGTTCTACTACTCCAGATGAGTAGACGTCACTAACTCTAAATGGGTCTGACCACTTGGATTTAAACTTATCTTGGAACAATTTGAGTCTGGAATTGAACAGAAGCACCAAGTTACCTTTTTAGAATTCTCGTTGCTCAATCCTCCAATCATTCTACTTCTTCATCTTTTCTTTATATAAGTCAGCTCTTTTATACGCCTTGAGATGGAATTCATCTATATCATTCAGTTGTCCCAGTCTTAGCTCTGCTGCCTCCTTCCAACTCAAATTTAACCTCTTAAGTGTCCATAAATCCTTTTACTCCAGCTCAATTGGTAAGTGGCATGCTTTGCCATAGAAAAAATGGAATGGTAACATGCCAATGGGTGTCTTGAAAGCAGTTTGGTATGCCCATAAGGCTTCATCGAGCTTTTGAGACCAGTTTTTCCGACTAACGTTCATCGTTTTGGCTAGGATGGCTTTAATTTCTTGATTTGACACCTCCACTTTCCCACTAGTTTTCAGGTGATATGGAGTGGCTACTCTATGCTATTTCACCCCATATATTGCTAAGGCAGCTGAAAATACTTTATTGCAAAAATAAGATCCTCCATCGCTTATAATAGTACGTGGTACTCCAAAGAGAGCGAGAATATGTTCTTCTTAAGAATAGAAACAACCCTTTTTCCTTCATTATCAGCCAAGGCAACAACTTCGACCCATTTTAAGACATAGTCAACAATAACTAAAATATACTTTATCCCATACGAGCTTACAAAAGGACCCATGAAATTGATACCCCAGATATCAAACAATTCCACTTCAAGCATCTTACTCAAAGGCATCTCATGTCTTTTGGAGATTGACCCCTACCTTTGATATTGGTCGCATTTAAGTACAAACTCATGAGCATCCTTGAACAATATTGGCCAATAGTATCCGCTCTGCAACACCTTCCTAGCCGTTCGGTCACCTACATGGTGACCTCCAAATTAGAAAGCATGAATGATTCCAATATACATAATATATCCACTTCTGGCACACACTTTCTTATAATATTGTTAGCATATCTCCCAAAAAGATATGGCTCATCCTAGAAGTAATGTGTCATATCATGAAGGAATTTCTTTCTTTGATAGAAAGAAAGATTTTCTGGAATGACCTCACCCACAATATAATTTGCAAAATTAGCGTACCAAGGAAATTTCTCCACAGCATCGGCCAAGATCTCCTCATCAGGAAATGCATCATTTATCTCCATTTCATCACTAATTGCCTGCTCACCTTCTATTCTAGACAGATGATCTGCAACCTGGTTTTCACAACCCTTCTTCTCTTTGACTTCAAAGTCAAATTCTTGTAGAAGAGCCACCCATCTAATTAGCCTTGGTTTTGCATACTTCTTATCCATCAAATACCTCAAGGCTGCATGGTCAGTATGGACCACTTCTTTGGTCCCAAACAGATAAGCCCAAAATTTCTCAAAAGCATACACTACATCCAGGAGTTCCTGCTCAGTGACGGTGTAGTTTGTTTGTGCTCTATTAGCATAATATATTAGATAAAATAGTTAGTAATTCTTTTGTCCCAATACAGCTCCAAGAGCAACACCGCTTGCATCATACATGATCTCAAACGGTTTTGATCAGTCTGGTGCAACAATGATAGGGGCCTCAACTAGCTTTTATTTAAGGCATTCAAATGCCTTAAAGCAATTATCATTAAAGGAAAACTTTACTTCTTTCTCTAAAAGTTTGAAAGTGGATTTGCAACCTTTGAGAAGTGTCTTATAAACCTCCGGTAAAAACCAGCATGTCCAAGAAAACTACGCACTCCCTTCACTAAAATGGGAAGTGGTAGTTTCTCAATAACTTCAACCTTGGCTCGATCAACCTCTATCCCTTTTGATAAAATTTTGTGCCTAAGAATGATGCCCTCCTTTACCATAAAGTGTCATTTCTCCCAATTAATCACCAAATTGAATACAACACATCGTTTCAAGGCTATACTCAAGTTTGCCAAACAAAACTCAAAAGAATCTCCCCCGATAGGGAAATCATCCATGAATACCTCTATGGTGTCCTCCACCACATCTGAGAAGATAGACATCATGCATCGTTGAAAAGTAGCGGGTGCATTGCATAGCCCAAACGACATCCTCTTAAATTAAAGGTTCCATATGGGTATGTGAATGTCGTCTTCTCCTGATCTTCAGGAGAAATACAGATCTGGTTATATCTAGAATAACCATCTAAGAATTAATACCATCCTCTTTCGGCCAATCGATTAAGCATTTAGTCCATAAAGGGCATCGGGAAGTGGTCTTTCAAAGTCCATGAGTTTAGTTTGCTGTAGTCCATACAAACTCTCCACCCAGTCACAGGCCTGAGTGGAATCAACTCATTTCTTTTGTTTGCAACCATAGTCATGCCCTTATTTTTTGGCACACATTGAACTGGGCTCACTCATTTGCTGTCAGAAATAGGGTAAACCACTTCTGTATCTAACCACTTAATAATTTCCTTCTTAACCACCTCTTGCATTGGTGGGTTAAGACGACACTGGTACTTGATGGTTGGAATACAATCTTCCTCAAGTTGTATTTTATACGTGCAGATGCCAGGGGAAATTTCAATAATATCTACGATAGTCTATCCTATTGCTCGCTTGTACCTCTGAAGTACTGAAATAAGTTCTTCTACCTGCTACTTGCCCAAGTCATCCCCATAATAATGGGTAGCATATTTCCATTGCCTGAAAACACATACCTTAAATTCCTAAGTAGTTCTTTCAATTCCAACACCAGTGGCTCTTCAATGGATGGCTTAACCAGTGGTGTTGGTCGATTAGAAAGATCAAGGTCTAGCTTCTTAGAAGTATAAGAGTATGAACTCAAACCTAATAAAGCACAAATAGTTTTTTCATACTCCTCAATGCCTTCATGATCAAAATTTATCAGAACTGCGGCTAAAGGCTCAACAACCAGTTTCTCCTCTATTGACACCTCCTGTTCATCCTCATAATACACATCGATAACTGAAAACACACTCATTTCTTTAGGTTGCTTCATAGATTGTCACATATCAAATTGCACCAGTTTATTATTCATCTCGAATAAGAACTCATTAGCTCTCAAATCAATCAACATACTTTTGGTTGCGAGGAAAGGTCGTCCCATGATTATGGGCACTTCAAAGTCCACCTTGCAATGTAGAATGACAAAATCCGCGGGAGTATGAAGCTAACTACCTTCACCAACACATCATACAAAATACCAACAGGTCGTTTTACTGACCTATCCGCTATCACGAGTCGCATGTTGGTGGGTGTGGGATTTCCCAAATCAAGCTTTCTATATATAGCCAGCGACATTAGATTAATGCTCGCTCCCAGATCATATAATGCGTTAGAGAATTCTAGAGAGCCAATCACAAAAGGAATAGTGAATGCTCGTGGGTCTGGCTTCTTCTGCACCAAGGTCCTCATAGAAATAGTGCTACAATGATGAAGATTATCCTATGGTTTGTATCTCACCACTGTTTTCTTAGTCACAGGGTCCTTTATAAATTTAGAATACCCTGGCATTTGGTCAAGTTCCTCCATCAAAGGCACATTCACTGTCAATTGTTTGAGCATTGCCATGAATTTGCTGAATTTTGCATTATTTGTTTTTTTCTTCACTCATTGAGGAAAGAGAGGTGGTGGTCTTGGGAGAGTTTTCACCACTACCTCCTTCTCCTTCTCCTTCTCTTTTCCTTTTTATGGAGCATCATCAGAACCGTCCATCTTCTCAGACTCCACTAGACCACCTTCTTCCATTTCATCATCAACTACCTCATCAACTATATTTTTGCCCACTGAAGGGCCAGGTAATATCTTACCACTTCTAATGGTAATCGCCATACATGAGTTGTCATTCCATTGATTCTAGACTGTATCACTAGGTAATGTTCCACTCTTCCTCTAATTCAGCGTTGCAGAGAGTTGTCTCATTTGCTGTTCTTGTTGCTTGATCGAAGCGGAGTATGCGTTTACCAACTGACTAATAGATGACAGACCGGTCTTCATGGTAGTCACTACTGAGTTGGTAGCCTCTACTCCCTTTAAAAATTTAGCCATCATGTCCTCCATGGATATATTTTCAAAACTTGTTGAAGCAACCTCATAATTTCCAGAAGGGACATATAGCCTGCTCCTATCATTATTGCTCCTCCAAATTCCCTACTCCCTATCTTTATAACCAGGCTTATCATTATAATTTTGACCTTGATTACCTTAGCTATTGCCTCAGAAACCCCCCTGATTATTAACATAGTTTGCCTCTTCTTCTGGATCAGCATGAACTCTATATTCTGATCCCACAGCTTTCACCTTCTCAGTCTTGCCTGATAGCAATTGCTTAGTTAGCAAGTCCATATGCATTTTTGGGTGAGCCATGTCTTGGTCACGCTCCTCATCTCTCCTGTGTTGTTCTGCAGCCATACCCATAGAAATAGTGGGGCTTGATACCATAGAGTCTCTGGTATGACATGCCCGACTCTGTATGGTCATTCTTTTTAGCATTTTTGAAGCCTCTGGGAATGTAAGATCAACAAACGAACCACCAACAGCTTTATTTACAATTGGTTTTATTACAGAGCGTCAGCTTCTTTTTGAATCTCTCCCAGGTTTCATGCAAGGCTTCAATTGGGAGCTGTCTAAAGTTGTTGATCTCATTCCTCAACTATGCCCTCCTAGAAGATGGAAAGAACCTTTCTAGGAAAGATCTTTTCAACTACCTCCAGTTGGTTATAAAATTGGGTGTCAGCTTGTTAAGCCACAATATTGCCTCCCCAGACAGAGACAATGGAAATAATCTCAACCAGATAGCATTCTGACCCACTCCTGGGTTATCAAAAAATTTATAGATGGTGACAAAGTTCACCAAATGCAAGTTTGGGTCATCCCTAGGAAGGCCACCAAACAACCCCTTCAGATTGAGGAGTTGAATCATAGTACTTGTCAAGTTGAATTTTTCCTCAGGTGCCAATGGTGGAGGAATAATTGAACCCATTGCACCTGCTCCATCTATTCGATCATCATCATGATTAAGGTCATATTGGACCGGCTGGTAATCTTGCCTTTCTCAGAATGGACGGTTCCTGTTAACATTATGCTGTACTGGTTCAGCTACTTGCTCTGCACGCCTTGGGTTACCAGGTTTTAGCTACTCCACATCTCCTAAATCTTCATCCTCAGTATTTGGATGCCATACTTGTTGACCAATATTCTACACATTCACCTGAGCTCTAGCAAGGCTACTAACCTGTCAGCCTCCTGCTGGTCTGCCATTCTTCCAATTTATTGCGATTTTGGATTAAATAGTAATAATGGTTCTCTAGAGCTTTTGGTTCTTGGCAGGCACCACAAAAGTCTTGCAGAAAACAAAAACAACAAATAAACGTAAAACTAGGAAACTTGACTAACAGTCAATTAGCACACACAAACATTAATTTACTACCGTATTCCCCGGCAATGGCACCATTTTTGATACCGCTCAAACTACACCTCTCATGGGAGAATATAAGCAATCATTGTCAATATATAAACCAACTAGGTTGGGATTAAATCCCATAAAGAATATGGTGTGAACTTAAGTCATTTGCAATTTAATCAACTGATAGTTGGGTGTTTCCTGAAATGGGGGTTTTGGAGATTAGCAAATAATTGTTGGTCACTTTAGTTTTTGTGTTTGTAATCAAGAGGTTATTGAAAACCAGAATTATGTTCACTATGGGTTTTGGTACTTAAAAGATGCTAATAGTGATTTAAGATTCTCACGATAGGTAGGAACAACAGATTATATTTATTGAAGATATGACTAAATGTCTCTCGACCTACTTAAGCATTTAATTACGTAATCCTCTCAGACTTAGGGAATTTATATTCATTGACCAGACTTCACCTCATGTTAATTAACCTTGTTACAACATCACTTATTAAACGGAAGGTTGGTAGCTTCCAAGTCCCTATCAAACATTTACTTCCTACTATAGTTGATTTCTTATCTCAAGCAAATAAAAACAGGTGCTATCTATTGTTTGCAACCAATAGACAATAATTAAAATCTCAAAATTATCAAGGAGTCCTATTACCTTTAGAATCTTGAACACTTAGCAACTTACCAAGACCTAACCCATAGATCCCATAATTCGGGTCAAAGGGATTTAGCCACTCATAATGTAATAATGGATACAACAAGTTGAATTCATAATTTGTAGGATGAACATACAACAAGATGAATAGCAATGAGTGTTTCTCAGATTAGATCAAAGTAGAAATCCCAAAATATTAATGATAATCTCTTCAAAGTTAATTGTTTTGTTCAAGCCAAGAAACTAGAGAGAAAATACAAAATGCGTGTGTTCCAAAAAAATAATTTTAGAATGTCGAGTACCAGCCCAAGAAAACCCTAAACAATACTTTAAATAGTTCACCCTAATTATGGAAACAAAATCACAGAAGTTCAGTAATTTCTTGGACAGGTGACGACGTTTTGTGATGCCTTATCAGGAGTCTGACGACTTATCACAGATGTCGTTAGCTCCTCTTTGCTTTTGACATTCACTGCCTTAGGCTGACGGTGAATCCTGATGGCTTATCAAAACTATGACATATCAGACAGTGTCGTCACTTTTCCACCTCAACTCCCATGTTCTGTCTAAGGCTGACGACAACTCTGACGGCTTATCACAAGGCTGACAGCTTATCATATGTCGTCATCACTTTTTCCAACTGAATTTCATTCTCTGTTTAAGGCTGACGATAAGGCTGATAACCTATCAGAGTGCTAACGACTTATCAGGAATGTCGTTAGTCACACTTCTCTTCTATTTTCTTCAGATTTCAACTCTTTTACTTCCATCATTGTTAGTTCTCTTGCCTCTTAATTTCCACTGCAAAATCAAAGATAAAACAATCAAAAATGACAAAAGTTGCTTAAGACTTTGCAATTATTCTCAGTCAAAAGCCTCAAATGTGTTAGAATCTGCTTACACATCAAATATATATAACTCTAGCGACGGTGTTGTCACTGAAGGAACTAAATAATTAGGGAGGAAATTTTGTCGGTAGTAGTAACTTTTAGTGACAAAAGCATATCATCAACTACAAAAAAATACTTTTATTACCAAAAAACGTCATAAATGTTACACATTGGGGGATAATTTTTTTCGTAGTTCATTTATTTTTTTAGCGATGAAGTACTAATTCATCTTTGCATACTTTTAGCGATCCACTTTTGGAGATGATTGATTGATGAATTTTTGTTGTCACACTAAATATTTTGCGACGAAATATGAATTATAAGTGACCAAATCATTCATCTCCAAAAATCAAATTTGTTGTAGTTCCCTTAGTCCTAGAACTGTAGATCCATCATAGGTTCTACATGGTTACCCATTAGACTATGCTTGATACCTTAGTACTTTGGACATCAGCTTAGTGAATCCACGTTTGTCGGTGTTTTTACCCTTGGAAAGATACAAAGCACCCTTCTAGTAAAGGTTACAGGTTAGGACTCGATAGCTCAGATAGAGCATGACCATTAATAGTAGCTCCCACAGTTCAGACTCAGATATTGCATGTGTAACACCCTTAAAATCCAAGCCAATATTAGAATCATGCTTCAAGCATATACAATATAAAAAATAATATTTTCGTAGTTTGATAAGTGATTTTTACATATATTAATGAAACAAATAACTCCTACCTTATAGACAAGTCAAAAGACCCCTTAGCAATTGAATACGTGTGAAGAATATTGCTATAGTTAGCATCAGACGAGCATAACTTTTATATTACTAAGAGTTTCTGACCTCAATACAAACCAAAAGATAGATAATTGAATTATTTTTCCAACGCCTCCCTTTTTACCTTAATATAATATCGTAGTAAAAAGTTATGGCTAATTTACTGAAGTATTATCCAAGTTGCTAGTGACTATGACTCAGGCTGTGACTTATAGCCAGACCCTAAGAGTCGTTAGGAGGACTCGTCATCACAGAAGTTGTCACGACCCAATTTATGAGTCATGATGGCAGATACTCTATCCCGCCTGTAGGTAAGCCAATCCATAACCCGAATCTAAACACAATGGATTAACTTCGTGGAAAATGCCCAATCATAAGAAAAATTGAACAACACACTTATAAATAAGCAAAGAGTTTAAAATACATAAAAAACAACCTATACAAGGTACCATCCCATGACTTGGTATAGCCAGTACAAGAGCATCTAATAGTACTATAACTTAAATACTTAGAATAGTCAACAATATTTGTCTCGTTAATAAAAGAATGAATATCTAAACATAGAGGAAAATAGGTCATTCCGACTCCAAAATCTCACCCTAGTTCTGAAAAATTAACACAATATGATCAACGATAAACAGACAACTGGTACTCAAATTTGTACCAAAAAAGAACAAAAGTATAATATGAATACCAAAACAATGGGTACTCAATAGGCATTATCGGCCGACTGAGCTAAGTTATGATATAAGTATGATCAAAATGCAAGATATCATAACTAAGTCAAGGTACAGAAACAAACCTAAATCATCGCCAACATTGTTGTACATAATAAGTAATTAAACCTGAATATAATAATAAATAATTTAGTATAATAACATATCATAAAGCATTAACACAAGCAAACATAACTACTAAATTGGCTCCCAAATGCCAGTTGATGCAAAAAGTAAATAACCCATCACAGACTCCACTCCCGGAGAGTACACTTAAAGATAGAATAAAGTAACCATTCATCACTTACAAACAAATAATTTGTTATTTAACCATCAATCCATAATTTAGCATCAATCGGTCATATACCAACATTTTACAAATTACCCACTTTCCATAATATTACCATCATTTAACATTCTTATCATTATTACTCACTAACATTATTTAACGCTATTTATCATCTATCCACTAATCACCATTTATTTGATAACCAAAATTTATCAACTAACATAATTTACTGACTAATCATCTTTTATCAAGTAATCCTCGTTTATCAACTAGTCATGATTAGTCAATTAGACAATATCCACCACTAATCCTTATTTATCACTAATCATCAATAATATGACCTTATAATCATTTATCACTAATCAACAATTATCACTAATCCTTACAAGTCCACTAATTATAATTTTTACCCTTTTTGGACTATATCCGACATCCCTAACATCGACATCCTATCTAACTTGCAGATACACACATGCACACACACACACACACACACACACACACATATATATATATATAATAGCCTTACATAGGGCATAGACAGACTCGAACCAGTAGATGTACAATAGGCACATCAATATAATCATCCTTCGACGTTGGCGGGTATTAATATATCATCATAATCATCCTCTGACTTTGCTAGATATCAATATATCATCATAATCATCATCTTACCTTGCTGGGTATCAATATATCATCATAATAATCCTCTAGCCTTTTCGAGTATCAATGCATCATCATAATCATCCTCCAAAATTAAACCAAGTATAATAAGCATCATCATCATCTTATGGAATTGAATCGGGTATATATATAGTAAATATCCAAACTCGAATTGGTATCCACATCATCATATAAGGTGAAAAAATCAATAGCATAAGTGATCATATAATCAAGCATCATGATTTCAAGCATAATTAATAGAATAACTTTCCATATAATCAATAAGCATGAATTCTAACACAGTTCATGGTGCAATTGTTAATATCATCAATAGGGATGTTTTCTAGAATAATTACAAACATAATTTCTTGGAATGATCATAATCATAAGCAGTATCATGAGCAATGACTTTTAAATAGAATATTCAATGGCTTATCATTAGCATAAAATATAGTTTATCATTTGAATCATCAATAGTTATCAAAGTATTATTTATAGCACCTTTATAGAGAAATTCATAGCTTTTTCACTAACTTACCATAACATGATCCATAGCTCATAATTGGATAACCACAATCTAATCAATTAGTCCATGACTATTACTTCTAGTACTGTTATCACCATAATCAATTAACATGGGTCCTTAATATTTCCTCAAAAGGGCATTCTTTGGGTATTTAACAAACGTATAAGGGTTTCAAGAGAACTAATCATCAATCATGACGAGGTGGGTCAAAGAGCCAACTTTTAAATCCCCAAAAAACCTTCTAAGTTAAATTCTACCTCGGACTAAGCTAAGGTAACTAAATCCACTCTTATATGTATAGAAAGCCATAATTTACCCTAAGGTAGACATTCTTCTGAAGAGCTTTAACTAAGTTAACGGAAACTAAGGCAACCTTCATTAGTGCAAGCAACTAAGGATAACTTACTCTAAGCATGAGTAGCTAGAGAATTTTACTTAATCTTGAGCAATCTAAGGAATTCTCATGGAAAAGTTAAGTAATGAATTTCAATTCACTTAAGGCATAAGGAAACAAAAGTATTTTCAACTCCATGATTTCAAATTATCCTAAAAGGTCCAACTAACCCAAGTCTTTCATTTCATCAATCCACCACCTAAAACCTATCCCAATCTAACACAATATCATAAGAACACTGAAATAACTCAATGTAATAAGGGGTAAACCTAGCATACCTCGACGCCGAAGAAAGATCAACAAACCGCTATACCATTTCTTTTCTCTTTCGAGAGGCCTCCTCAAGATGCCAAGCTATCATAAATACATTCTACTTATCAATATAAGAATAACGATACCCATATGGTACTATTGTGCTTTGGATCCTAAAATCACATCAAAATCTCATGTGGGTCCCACTTATAAAAATAGTATTTCCAAAATCAACCCAATATTCTTACATGCTTAAGGAATCGTTAACTTAAAAAATGGGTAAAGCCAAGCTAAATTAGGGCTAAAATCAATCCTAAAGATTTTGGGGTTTTGAGCAAGAAATTTCACCTAGAAAAAAGTGAATTCTTACCTCCAATTGGAAGATAATCACAAAAATAAATATAATTAAGCCCCCAAGTCACCCACAAGTGTCAATTTTAAGCTATCACACGATTAAGGGTTTATGCTCTCAAGAAAAGGGTGAGAAAATGTTGAATTCATGATATTTGGGGTCTATTTATACCCATATTAGGTACTTGGGTCCCATTATCATGGAGCCAGACCTGTGATCGCAACACATGGCATCAGAATCAAATGTTGCAATTGTAGCACTCTCTTTTGCAATATCTCCACTTTCCTACTAAGGGTACAAAGATCGCGACCCTTGGCTTATGATTGCAGCTGCACCAGATGACCACCTAAACTTGGAAAATCTTTAAAGTTTTCGTCAAGACCTCGGGATTCATTCAAAATTCTATATATGCAAATGAACTATGCAACCATACAAAATTTGATATTCCAGATGCGATGATGCATTAGAAATTTCCATTCAAGGATATTTCGACCAAATATGGGTCCCACACCCACATTTTATTTTATGAACTCTCCGAGGTCTACCTAGCCTAAAATCAATATTCTGGAGCTACTGGCACAATTTAAATTTGCATAAAAGATCATTTTACTATAGTTTTTGCCCGTTGGCCATTTGGAACCAGCGAAGACTTCAAAATAGGAAGTTGGCTCTAATAAAACAAAACAAACTACCCAGTAATCGAACTGTCTATCCCAACATATCATAAATGATTTGGCGTTGCTATAGAAAGGTTCTAAGGTTAAAAGTAAGAAAGTATAAGGAAAATGACCTGAAGGGTCATTACAATATCAACTACTAAAGGAACTTTCGTTCGCAAAATTTAAGGATTAGGATATACCTAAAGTCTCGAACAGGTGAGGATATTGGGTCTGTATCTCATTCTCCATCTCCCAAGTGGCCTCCTCCACTAGGTGGTGCCTTTACTATATATCTTAACTATAGAAATCTCTCTAGTGCACAACTGCCTACATTACTAGACAATACGAACATCGGCTCCTCCACAAAGGTCAAATACTTGTCCAACTGGACTAAGTCCCATATAAAAACATGAGAAATGTATCGTTGCAACATGGACACATAGAAAACTAGATGAACAACGACAAAATCTAGAGGTAGATCTAAATCATAAGGAACCTCACCAACTATGCAAAGAATCTCAAAATGTTCAATGTATCTAGGACTGAGCTTTCCCTTCCTTCCAAACCTCATCACAACCTTCATGGGTGATACATAGAGGAATACACAATCACTTACTGCAACTATTAAGGCACAAAGATTACAATTCGCATAGGCCTTCTGTCTAGCCTGAGCATTTCTCAACCTATCATAAATCATGCGAACTCTCTCCAATAACTCTTGAAGAAAATCAGTACCACGTGGTTTAACCTTGGAAGTCTCAAACCATCAAACTGTAGAACAACATCTCCTACTATAAAAATCCTCAAAAGGCACCATCTCAATACATGAATAATAACTATTATTACATACTAACTCTATCAATGATAAGTGTTTCTCCCACTAGCCTCCAAAATCCATAACTTAGACTCGGAGTATTAGTTAACCCTAATGAAATTACTAAGAACTCATAATAACCATAACGGGTCCTAAAAACTATGTTCAATGTATTCTTTTCCCGAATCTTCAACTGATGATAACTAGATCTCAAATCAATCTTCAAAAACACCACTGCACCCTAGAGCTGTTGAAATAAATCATCAATATGAGGCATAGGATAATGGTTCTTCATCGTCACCTTATTAAGATGCCTATAATTAATAAACATACATGGAGCCATTTTTTTTATTCACAAAAAGCACACAAGCCCCCCAAGGAGACACACTCGGTCTAATAAAACCCTAACCAAGAAGGTCCTAAAGATGACAATTTAGCTTCTTAAGATCTTAGGATCCATTCCATAAGGTGCCATAGATATAGGTCAGGTGCCACGCTTGAGATCAATAGCAAACTCAGTCTCACAGACAAGGGGATACCAAGAAGGATGGTAGGTAACTAATGTGCTATAGAAATATAGAACTTCTAATGCTTAAATGAGAAAAATGTCCAGGCTTCTGAGGTTATTTTGTCAGATATGATTCCTTTTGGGTATATTTTGCAGGAAATTATATTTTGGATGCTAAGTTCATGAAAAAGGTGAAAAAAGGTAATTTGACCACGTTTTGGAGCAATTATGGATATTTGAGATGTTTTCCAGTATATTCGTGATCAAAGCATATTTGAAAAGTGGAAAAAGAGCTGAAAAGATAACTCCCAGCACCTACCAAGGCAACATACAAATCGCATGTAGGACCTATGGACCGTAGGTGGACAAAGTATGTGCTAGAGGTCGAAATCCCGAGAGATAGGATATAGGATTTACACCTGTAGTCTGCACTTGTGTGGAGTTTCAGGACCACAGGTTCTACCTACACCTGATTCCAAACCGTAGGTACTGAGAGTTGGTGGCCACCAAGCCGATTTTCTCCTATTTTATTCGGGCTTTGATTTTAGGGTTTCCTTATGTATTATAAATACCCTTTGTGTGTTTTTAGTAGGAGTTACACACTTTTGATATTCACAAACATATTTTGATTCCAAGATTAGATTTTGATCTTGGAATTATCTTGTATTGACTTTAGTTGATTAATTCAGTTATGGTTGTGGGTATTTACACTTCTTTTCATTGTGATTTCATCTATGATTTCTATTATGTGTGTTGTTGATTTATTCACAATCATGAGCGGCTAAAACCCATAGCTACGATTGTGGAAACCTTAGCGAATTGACAAAGTAGGGAAAGTGCAATTGTTGATCTAAACCAATACCCATGGCATGGATTGATTTATCTCCACTTTAATAGATTTATTAGAGGTGGCCAACATTAAGATCCCACCTACATTATCTCTACTTACTCCAAAAGAGGAGAGTGGCTATGAAAAGATAAAGACAATAATAATTTAAAGTTAATTATAGATCCATGTAACAATGGAATAGTGAATGTCCATTAACTGTCATCTAAAAACTAGAGACTTAAAAAGTAATAGTTAACTGGGATCAAGATAAGGGTTAGTAATGCAACACCTTAAGACTCAAAAGGTAAAGGGTGAAATATGTCTGTTCGTCCACAAGGTTGTAGATGGTACATAACTTATTGGTTCTGCATGCAAGTTATTGGGTTGGTTCGACATAGCACAATAAGCCTACGGAGTTGAGAAGCTAGGGGAGCACAATCCTTGTGTTCACCAATACTGATCACAACTAAAGTTGATATTTTCTCTTTGTTTAATTTTTCCATCCAAATCCCCCCATTTACTTTTCTTGTTTAACCCATTGACTATAACTATTGAGATTTGCAAATGCACGTATTCCCTTGAGATTCGACCATAACCTAGTTGGGTTACTATATTTTGACAACGATCGTATCATCATCTAATAGGAGATGTTTATATGTCATTAGGAACACATCAAGAAATTCACAAAGAATAGGAATAGAGTCAAGCGAAAATCTCTACACACTAGTATCACAAATATAAGCATGATAAGACTCGCGACCCCTTGAAATAATCATCCTAGCACAAACATATTAAATATTCCCCATCGGCTCATGGCTAGCCTGTCATAACCCAAACCAGGGCTTAGTCGTGATGGATATCTCAAGTCTTCCAAGGACTGGATACCACCCCTATTAACCTAGCCAACTAGAACACAATACAACTAACAATGGAAAAATAGCAAGTACCACTCAAGGGACATAATATAGCTAATGTGCCAAGATAAATGGGATTTAAACTTAAATTCTACACCCATAGGGAGAAAATATCAATACAAATTTACTCCATCAACTACTAAAAAAAATTAAATCATGGGGGTACTCAAATAATCATAAACTCAATAGCAAGGAACACAATAACCAATATGAACTCATGAAGGCTTATAATTATCAATGGGTATGAAGACCCCAATACACACAATGAAAAAGGTAAATGTGGGAAATAAAGATACATTTATCATGGAAAATCTGTAATCACATGCCTGATGGATCTAAGAGAGAAAAAATATGAGTGGGTCCAAACTCAAACTGACCGACTGAATCATTAAATGAGGTACCAAGAACACTATCTCTACCCTAATATGTTATAATCATCGTGAGTCCGATTTGAATAAGCTGAATGACTAGCACTCCCATATTGGGGACACTCTTTAGACCTGCGACCGATCTCTCTCTACAGTCGTAGCAAACACCTAAAGACCTAACCTGTCGAGAAATATGAAAGCCTAAATGGTTGGCCAATTGACACTAAGTGTACTCTCTACTATAATGTCCGTCCTTCCCATAATTATAGCCTATCTCAGGAACTCTAGGATGGCGGAGAATATATTCTAACTCTATCTGTCTGACCAACTAATATCGGGGGCACTCTTTGAACCAATATCCTATCTCTCCACAACCAAGATAAGCTCTTAGAATACTTTGAGATATTGTCCTTTCTAATCTTGAATGGATGCAATGGACTAAAACCTATATCCAGAATATCCTAATATCCGACGAGAAATTTTCCCGCCATGATCATCATGACTAATTTGAGAACCACTCTTAGTCTGCTAATCTAAGAACCACTCTTAGTCTGAAATACCAAATGCGTAGAGCTAATAGGCTATAAATAAAGTTGAACTATATTAGAAGGATCCTCACTCTCAGATAAAATACCAATAGCACTATACTAATGGCATGGCCTCTTGCTGCCACTTGTATAAGTTTTAGTACATGCTCTCTCTGTGGCCCTTGCATAATCTATCACCTGAGAGAAGGAAGACCCATCTATTTTGAAGTGCTCCATTGCCAAGTAGAGTGGCAATACTAAACCTCTAATAAATATATACACCATGTCTGGCTTAAAAGAGTATAGCATAAGAATATGCCTGACCCAACTCTAGAAACCTAATTTTGTACTCTGAAATAGATTATGAACTCTAATGAACACTAATGAATCCAACTCTGGCATGAGAATTGCTTGATGACTCAAATGGTATACATGGGTAGGAGGGATCTGTAACATAACTCAGATCCTCAATATTGAACCTCAAAGGGCTGAAGTAGTAATAAGCTCAACTAGAGACTGAGCTCTTGACAAATCTTTTGGCTGATGCTATTCGATATACATCCTTGACTCTCTGGTTTGACAATGCTTTGAAGCTCTGATAACACATATTGAAGTGTTGTTCTTATTCATCAACTATATTGTATCATCCATTTAGGATACAATAGAGTAAAAGAATTTTCTTGAGGCTCATAGCAATATGGACACATGGCAAGGAGTCTAGAAACAAATTTCCTGAGAATGTCCATGTAGCCTCCTAAATATAGGTTACGAATATATCCACACTGATCCGCAAGACTCTATTAAACACGTAGCTCTTGTACTAATATACCGATGAACCTAGGCTTTGATACTAATTTGTCATGACCCAATTTCTCAGGTCATGATGACATCTATTATTACCCACTAATAGTCAAGCCAAGCCCATAATTCAGAATGGCTAGTAATGGACTGCCCAAAGAGATAAAAGAAAGAATGTGGAATAAATTTAATAAAAAATTATATTCATAATATAGTCCCAAAACCCGATGGCATCAGTACAAGAGATTCTAATATACTAAGAGCACAATAATGGAATACCAAGGGAGTTATGTTGTTACAACTCATCTCTAAATATAACATAGAGACTAGTTTAGTACATAAGAGGGAGAAAAGTAATACTCTAAATGTTAGGATCTCACTCTAAATCTTCAAACCATAGCTTCTCTACATGATGTACACATCAACAGTGATAACTCATACTATGATCTGTAGGCTGTAAAAGTTAGTATGAGTACCAAACACGTAGTACTCAGGATGCAACTGCTGACTTAGCTCCAAATATAAAGTAGATATATATAATATATTAATAGAAATAGAACTGCACCTAAATATCCAACAATCACATCATAAAGATAGTGATATAGTAAGGGAAACTATTATACTGACGACCAAGAAACTAACATAATAAGGCTAGGGAGTATTAAATATGAAATATCCTATTCCAGCCATACTAAAAAATCTTAACATATATTGTATATCCTTGTCTATATACGAACAAAGGGTGAAAAAGGATATATAAAAGTATACAAAGCCAAGGAATGAATATACAATTTGAATAAATGAAGGAAGGGATATACGATAATACCAACACATAACTAGATATACATATATTTATATACATAAACAAGGTCAAATCAATATATAGCGTAAGTCATTAGACTAGAATTTTATGACCTCGTAATCATAGTAGGAACTAGTGCTAGAATATTTAGGGTTTCTAACTCATTCATCTAATTATGAGTTAATCATACATAATAATGAAATCATAAGATAGAAAAGATAGAATCATACCTCAAATATCAATACCGAATCAATAACTAATCTATCACAAACTAGCCATAACAATGATAATAACAATATCAATGGCAACGCGAGTAACCGGCTAGTTCTAACAACAAATACCTAATCGAGCCTATAGTATACCCCTACCTCCCAAGGCTCAAAAGGTTTAATCAACATAAAATACACCAGAAGGCATAATCATCACCCACACCTATGAAACCCCAATAAGGCTGATTGATATCAGCACATACTAGTGATAGGAAATGCACAACAAGGATGAATGCAACAGAATCTACAATACCATAATCGATCCAAGTATTATAATATATATCCAGACTCAAATCGATAAGTATAATCAATATCATATTATCATCATTGTAACCATCACCATCATAATCATCCTTTGGCCTTATCGGATATATAACTGATATACATAGTGATAGCCAAACTAAAACCGATATGAATACATAGGCATATTATTATAATTATCCTTTAGCCTTGATAGGTATATATTCATAATCATCCTCCAATATAGTCAGTTATTAATATCATCATCACACTATCTTTTATCTTTGCCAGGTATCAATATATCATCATAATATCTTTCAACCTTGTCGGGTATATAAGCATATAATTATAGCCATACTCTAGCCTTTATGGATATATAATCTGTATTAGCATAATCTTCAGCACACACACATACACACACACACACACACACATATATATATATATATATATATAACATCAATACTAAAATGTATCATGGGGTTTTACCTAGAATTTATATAATTAATAAAACATCTATCTTTGTCCCATACTAGAGAGATGTGTGCATAGATATAATAGGTGCATGGACTAAAGCCATGGCTAAAAAGAGTGTAAATCCATAAATCCATTGTCCAGAGTAAAATTTGAGATTAAATCATTATATAAGTGTAGAAAGGATCGAAATCTCTCACGATCGGAGTAAGTAGTAATATCAAATCATAGACCAAAATCTATCTCTGTTAAATCTCTAAAACATCATTATTAATCTATTTCACATAAGTTATCCATTAAAATAGGCTATAATTGTTATGAAGAAATTAGTTTTTAAGGTGAAAAGTGGGCTTTAGCCCTTATTTAGAAAAGATAGTAACAAGATCATACTTTAACTAGAATCACATTATTTACCAATTTAATGATCATGAATTTACCAAATCTATGTATGTCATCACCGGTATTTAAATAATGGAACCATAAGCATCAATATTCATAAACTACAATCACATCCTTTAAAAGGATAAGCACTTTCTGCATGTCCAACCGATATCATAACACAGCCTTTGGTCCAATAATGTGTTTAAAATAATTACAACGTCATAATTATGACCTTAGGCCCACATACGTATCAAGAACTCATATCAATAATCATGTTTGTAAGCTATCTCATATCATTGAGCCATAGCCTAACTATGAGGAATAACATATCTATAAGCTATAAGGTATATATATAATCATCTCACATCTAGGAGGCTTTTCAAGTCTATGAGGCATCTCATTTTTATAAGTTATGAGTCAAACCTATAAGGCATCTCACATCTAGGAGACATAATATATCACTATAGCATAAATCATAACTATGAGGCATATCATCTATATCAATAAAAATATCATAGCCATGAGGAATATCATCTTTGTAGGCCAAGTATGACATCCATGACTATATCATGACCATGAGCCTTTGATTATTATCCAGGAAAATACCATTATGACTCACTAAGGTGCGATGTAACCTTACACTAAATGCTTTCTAGACTCAACTATGTCTAACATCCATAAATAAGTCCACGTGGGCTAACACAAGTTATAGCCTAAGGTGTGCTGGAAGAACCCACTTCTAATCCTCGAATTCCATGTTTAGGCAATTTTTACCCCAAACTAGGATAAGGTTTCTATATGACTTCTAAATGGTACATAATCCATAATCAATCCTAAGATAGGAATTCCACCTAGAAATATGAGCAATTTAGTCAACTCCACCTAAATTATGGTTTCAAGATCACTAAAATAGTCCAAATAAGGTTAATCATACAAACCATGCTTCCAATACTTAAACCACATTCTAAACCTAGAATAATCATATGAATTTTATGAGTTAGCTCAATATAGGGAGAAGGAAATAGGACTCTAAAAGAGTAATAAATATTTACCCTTACGGGTTAAAACACTCATCTAATCCCAAAATTTTAATAATTAAGATTAAGTCATTCTACCCATAATCATCTTAACATTTGCATTCATATGTAATACATAATAGCATCATCTTACAAAGAAGAGCAGAGAGAAGCCTACATAGAAGTCGAACCACATATCTTTGAATCATCCACAAAATATCCATCTTTACTCCATGATCTTAAAATGCTGCTACATAAAAAAATTGTAATATACATGTTATTAGGAGTAAAATAAGACCCATATTGTCATATAATGTGTCGGGTCAAATTTTGAGTCAAGAATGAGTCTACTAGGCCCACTAATGAAATCCAAATATTGAAACCGTCATGAGGTCCTTTGAAGTACAAGGAATTTATGCTAAAAAATTAAGCACAAATGGAACACAAATCGGGTATCAAATCAAATCTCAAAGCTTAGGAATTCAAAGACCTAAAGTTTTAAGAATTTATTAAGAAATTAAAGAAAACTTATCATGAATTCAAAGAGAAATCACAGAATAATAAATAACTAAGCTCCTGTAAAGCATCTACGAGCTTAATCCCAAGATTTACCTCTCTTTTGATGTTTTTAGCTGTCAACACAGTAGTTGAAATGAGCAAAATAATAGACTAAGAGGGTCTCTATATACCCAGACCTGGTAATTTGATGTTGCTATCATGACAAGACAGGTGTGTGATTGCCCCATCTCATGGATTCTTAACAAGTTGTGATCCCTACTCCATATTTTCAATATCACCATTGTGATTGTGGATCAAATATGGTGATAGCCAGGACACTAGATGACAGTTGAAGACTTAAAATTCTTTCAAGTATCCGCCAAGGACTCAGGATTCATTCCAATCCCATATCCAAATGAACTATGTAACCATACTAAATTCAATGTTCTGGATGTAATGGTGGACTCAAAATTTCCATCTGAGGTTGTTAGACCAAATATGGGTCCCCACACCCAAGTTTCCAATGTCTTAACTTCTTGACCAATATGTTGAAATGAGCCCTGGTGCCTTGGGACCTAAAACAAAGGCCTCCTATCCTAAAATCGATATTCTAGAGTTGTTGGTGTAGTCAAAATTTGAATCCAAGGTCATCTACTAAAAGTGTTCATCTGATATCAAATCTTATCCTACGAAAGCTCTAAAATAGAGAAATAAGCGTAAAATCCAAACTAGCTGTCCGATCATCGAATTGATCGTTACAATAAGTCATAAATAACCTGTAGTGATTATGGGATAGATTGATATGCCAAGAATTCGTGCAAATCAAGGAAATAACCTGGAGGTCACTACACTAGATGTCATGATAAAGGTGTGGAATGCCCTTGGCTGTAACTCACGATGGTACAAAACAATTTACCTTTAAGATTAGGTCATGCCACGGACCCTAGGACATGTGATAAAGTCATGGAATAGTGCTATATTTAAATTGAGCAGCCTTGTTCTACTATGAATAGGACACTCAAACTCCTATGTATTCATCTTGGACGTCCTTAGGGCTTGGTGACACAACAAAGAAGATCGCTAATAGGGTTTATTGCTTTACTTTTTTGATTATGTATTTTATTATGGATTCATCTATTGTGATTAAGTATATGTACATGAGTTACTAAACACCCCTTTTTCAGGGTTAAGGCCAAGAACATTATTACTATTTTATGTATTGAATTGGTTTTGGTTATTTATCATTATTGGTTATTTATTTATCCTTTATTCACTACTTTAAGGATTCACAACCCTTACAATACATGCTTAATTCTATAATGAACTCAAAAAGAGGAATGATAAGGTAGATCACAGGATAAATAGAATAGGATTGTAATCTCAATTGAATGATGTCATGATTTGCATCTTGGATAGAATATACCTAAGTGCCTTATTTGGGGGATAGAATATGATTACATTTATATTAGTTGTCACATCGAAGATAAATGATATAGTTGTGGGGTTAAGTTAGATGATTGATTAGAGGTTCAGAAAGCCATAGTCATAATATCAACCCCATGAACCAAGATAGGTAACCTAACCAATGAAGCTACATAGAGTAGAATGATTATTCATAGTGCCTTAACCTTGGGTTTCTCCTTATTAATTGTTCAAGAAACTTAACTTACCGCATTATATAAGTTTACTTTTGTTCATAATTCTCCAATATTGGTTGTTTAAAACTAGTCCCTGTGTGATCAATACTTGTCTTTATTTAAGGCCACTATATTACTTGGGTGGACCACGTACACTTGCGTGTGCACTTGGGTGCAATAAGTTTTTGGAGTCATTGTGGGGGACTTATGAATTGGCAAGTGCTTAAGTTTTAGTTTTTTCTTTCTAATTTTGTAAATGCTATTCACTTGATCTTAGTTTCTTTATTTGTAGGAACAGGTACAAAAAACTAGGAATCTCACAAGGGAAAGGGTGATGGTTGATCCTGATCCCTAACCTAAGAAAATCTTACACCAATAAAGGAGAGAAGTAGTACTTTTCTATCATATTCCAAAAATTTAAGAAGAAGAATATATTCCTATACCCATGGTTGATGATCCACCAGCCCCCGCAGGTAGTTCATAATGTGGCAATACCAATTGTGACTAATGTGACCTTCGCTATTCGAAGACCTACTATGGGAGGTAGATTTCAATTGAAACAAAACATGGTGAAACTTTTGCACAGCATTGGGTAGTTCACCATCTTGTCACACAAAGATCCACAGGTTTTTCTAGAGATCAGTGACATATTTATTCCCATGGGGGTATCCACTGACTGTATGAGGCTGACCTTATTTACCTTCTCACTATTAGGGGAAGCAAAGAAGTGGTTGAACATTGAATCGGTAGGTTCTATCACTACTTGGGATGACTTAGCCCAAAAAAATTCCTTATTTATTTCTTCCCATTTAGAAACACTTCTAGATTACATAATGAGATATTGAGTTTCAAGAAGAATCTAGATAAGAACCTATATCATTCTTGAGAGATATTCAAATATCATCTTTAGGACTATCCATATTACAAGCAATCCAATGAGGTATTAGCTCACACCTTTATTGAAGAACTAGATCACAATACAAAAATTTTGCAAGATTCAACTGTGGAAGTTCAGTCATTAGAGAAAACATATGATGAGTTGTATACTTTGTTGAACCACATTACTCAAGAAAGTCTTAACAAGCATGGTGATATGTCTAGAAGCTCAGTGAAAAAAGTTGCAGACAGTATTGAAGTTGATAGTATCAAAACCTTAACCGCTAATTGCCAGTTATGCAGAATCTAATAATGACTCAATTTAACAAATTAGATATGAACCAAGCCCCAGCTCAAGTGAATGCAGTGCAACAAACCCTAGGTTAGTATAAGATTTATGGAGTAGTGGCCACTTTACAGACTTGTGTGGTGAAAATAATAAATTCATGAACTTTTTAGGCAATGTATATAAGCCAACTTATGTGAATCCCAACAACCAGAAATGGCTGCCTCAACCAAATTATGCATGGGGCAATAATTAGAACTAATAGTTTCAGCAATAGCACAACACATAGGCTAGTAACATTGAGGAAACATTAAAGAAAATCCTATTTAAGCAATAAAAAATGGTTGTTAAAATAAAAAGTCTGCAAGTAGCTTAGTAGATGTTAGAGCAGCAGTTAGGGAAACTAACTCAGGCATAATGACCAGGACACAAAATGGATTTTAAAGTGATATAGAACATCTGAAGTATGTTATGAAAATTAATTTAAGGGGTGGTAAGGAGCTTGATGATGGGCCTCCAAAGACAAATAAGGAGATAGATGAAAAATTAGTTCCACAGTAGGTTGCAGGCAAAGATGTTAATAATTTAGGAAAGTCTAAGTCCCCAAAAGCAAAGATTGATGATCAAGTGATCACATACCACCACCACTATTCCCCTAGAGGCTCAAAAAGGCCAAATAGGATGCTTATTTAAAGAATTTCTTTAACATATTCAGAGAACTTCACATTAACCTCCTTCTTTTAGATGTTTTGTAAGGTATGCCTAAGTATGCTTAGTACTTAAAGGATGTGGAGACTAACAAGATGAAGCTGCAAGACATTGAGACGATAATATTGACTGAGAAGTGCAACTCTATTGTGATGAAGATATCCAAAAAGCTTAAGGACCCAGGAAGTTTTACCCTTCCCATACAAATTGGTTATAACAATGTGGTCCATGCTCTGACTAATTTGTGGGAAAGTTTAAACTTGATGCACCATCAGTGTTCAACACTCTTATGGTGGGAAAGTTGAGGCCATGCTCTGTGGTACTCCAGATGGTAGACAGAACCCAAGTCCTTCCCAATAGAATTATTGAGTACGTGCTCATAAAGGTTGGTAAGTTTATTATCCCTACTAACTTTATTATTTTGGAGTATGATGAAGATAATAGGGTACCAATCATTCTGTGATGTCCATTATTACTAATAGGAGGAGTCTTAATAGATGTAAAAGAAGGCACTCTCAAAATTAGATTGGATGATGAAGAGCTAGTTTTCAAAGTCTACAACCACTTTATCCCCCTTCCCATTATAAATACTTGTGCATGATAATTGTGATGGAAATGAATAAGTATAGGGTGGTGGAATACAAACCACCAAATCCTCTTTATACTGTCTTATTAAATTTCCCAAGTCACCATATAAGCCCAAAGTAATAATGATTGGTGAGCCTAATAAGGAAAGCATTGAGAAATTTGATGGCCTTAAGAGTTTATACTTAAGAGGTTAGAAATGTGTGAGAAGATCGCCTATGAATAGGAGAAAAAGGATGAAGGAATATGGTTGAGTTGTAGTGATGTGGGTAGTGCCACAATACTTAATTAGCCATTACTTGAGAGACACCTCAAGTTAAGGTAGGTAGTTTATTTCTGTATTGTTAGTTATTTCTTTATGTAGTTTTTGTTTTTGTTGAGTCACTCGTTGATAGGAAGTTTGATTACTATAAATCGGAGTTGAGGAGCATGGAAAAGACTAAGTGTGGGGTCCTCAAACCCTTTTGATGTTTCAATATGCTACTAGCTAGGCTTAGAGTCCTCAAAAAGTATTTCTATCCTTGTTTTAAATTTTACTTTAGGGGAAAAGTAAGTTTGTAAGGTAAGGTGGTGAAATTCCCATGGTTTTGGATGAAGTGATTCTATAGGGTCTTAATTTTTAGTTATTTTTCTATTTTTGAGTAAATTTGTAGAATTATAAAAAGATTTTTTTTTTATTTTTAGTTTGTTGGGGTCACTCTAGTAGGTGCACACTTTACCCACCCTGTGGTTGTTCTTTTTGTTTATTTTCCACGGGGGCACCCTTTGAACCCAATATACCTTTTCCTTTTAAGAGTAAAGTTTAAAACCATTGTCTTAGGTAATGAGATATTTGTGTAAGTTCTATGTGTGATTGTATTATGCTAGTTGTTTTTGTTGTGAAAATATGTTGATTATGTTGAATGACTACTTTTGAGACACCTAGGCTTTCGTGTATGACTCTTGAACATTGTTGGCATAATTGAATTTGTGTGATTGCTTGGTTGAGAGTCTATGATAATCCTACTTGAGTTGAGCATGTGCTATGTGTGATGTGAGGTTGTTATGTATTCCTTGTTGCATTTGGTGTCTAGAACTGGCCTAGTGTATGGACAAAGCAAAATAAAGAGTGTGGGTTTAGGAGTTGAGATAGGAATTTCTTTGATGCCATGTTTCATACCCTCTTTGATCTACCTTGTGCATAATCCTAGATAGCCCCGTTGAGCCTTTAGCCTATCCTTTGGTAGTCTCATAAGTAGCATATTCCCTTTCTTTGGTTTGACCTTAGTTTGATCAAAATATCCTAAGCACTTTAATTTAAAATTAATTAGGTTAAGGAGTAAGAAAAATAATAAGAAAAAAGTTGAAAGTAAAGCCCTAAGATACTAGTTATTGGTGTTGAAACAATGATAAGTTATTATAGGAAGTTGAGTAATGGAAAGAAAGAAAAGGGTGTGAAAATCTATGCGTGTGTGATAGATCATATTCCCTACTATATATTTGTGAATGAGCTTAATGAGATAAGGCAAAACAAGAGATGTGTGTAGATGGATGTGGTGGAAATTTATTGTTAATAGGGAGATCCTAATGTTCATGTGATGTATTAAAGTGCTTTGGGAAGATAGTCACTAGTCTTGTCCAAAATAGTTCTACCAATTCCTTAGCCTAAATTTCAACCCTTAAAAATCTATTTGATCCTAAGATTTAACATTATAACATTAATGGATTGTTATACTATGGGAAAGCCTATGGTTCATCTTATGTAACTTGTAATTTCCTTAGGAGAGTGAGCATAATTTGACTCTTATACCCATTATAGTGATAATTGCATCTTTGTGAGTGAATATGGGTAACTTTATTATCGTGAAGGCACATTTTAATGATATGTAGGTGATTTATATGGTATTTTGATTAAGTAATATACATGATTTTACCAACTGGCGAGTCAATTCTAGATGTTAGGATGCTTTGAAGTAGTGTTCTTAAGCTCTCAATTGTATATACATGTTTATGTGTGGAACTTGCTTTCTGTATAGTCATTGTAGTTCTAGCTTGAGTGTCTTTCTTGTAGTATTATTATTGGAGTCTTTTTATAATCTTGATGCTTAAATGAAGATTCATTCCATGACGAACAAGGCTTTAAGTGTGTGGTGGTGATCCTAGGTGGATTTATGCAACTAAATGTCATTATTTATGCTTGTTTAGCCTTGTTTTGAAGACTTCTTGGGTGCTTAATAAGTTGTTAATGATGTCAAAAAGCATATAAGTGTTAATTTATGTATTTCTAGTGTTTATGGTTTGTTCATAATGAGTTTGGAGTCAAAACACTAAGTTAAAGTTAGAACGCAAAAACTAGTTTGCGTAGCTCGAGATATGTTCCTTTGTAGTTCATCATGTTAGATTCTATGTTCTTCTGAGAACTTATTCATGGTTTGTATTGTTATAGGAAGGTTGATGATTTGACAAAGATTATATATGAAGTATATACAATCTAGAATTGAATAGGAAACACAACTACAAAGCTTGGGCTTGAAGAACAAACGCATGGGAGAAGGCAAGATGAAATATGGATTTTTTGGAGACATTGGCATGCCACGTTGCCTAGATGCCACGATAAGGGAGTGAGCGAAATCAAGATGGAACAAAATAGTTTTCCTCCATATTAGTCCATGCCACAAACCCTATTCCACATGATATGGGTATGGCACGGTGCTATGTTAAAAACGGGCAACCTTGTTCTATTATAAAAAGGACACTTAAACTTTTATGTATTTACCTTGGATGACCTTAGGGATTGGAGACACGACTAAGATGTCTATAAACAAAGTTTTTATACCTTTACTTTAGTTTGTTCATGGATTTTAACATGGATTCATATATTATGATTATGTGTATATCCATGAATGGCTAAAGACCCTTTCCCGGGGTTAAGTCCAAGAACATGATTACTCTTGTTTTGTATTGAATTGGTTTTGGTTATTTATCATTGTTGATTGTTTATTTATACTTGTTATCACTATTTAAGGATTCACAACCATTATAAGACATGGTTAATTCTATTATGAGCTAGGAAGGAGGAATGATAGGGTAGAACATAGGATAGATAGAATAGGATCATAATCTCAATTGAATGATGCTATGATTTCCATTTTGAATAGGAATATAACTAAGTTCCCTATTTGGTCCAATTACGGGATAGAATATGATTGCTTTTTATATAGTTCTCTCATCCTTTCTCTATAATGTAGTTGTAGGGATAAGTTAGACAATTTATTAGAGGTTTGAAAAGCGATAGTCATAATATCGACCCTATGAACCAACAACCAAGGTAAGTAACCTAAATAAAAAAGCTACATAGCATTGTATTGTAACGACCCGAGACTACCTGCCAGTTGTTACACGATGCTTACGATCCCGAGGGACCACAAGCTAACCCATAAGTTGGTACCTGCTGTGAGTACTAATTAATATAATCATGAATGCGGAAGAATAACTAAATTTCCATAAGGTTTTAAAAATGAAACGACTACTAAATTATGAATCTAGCATAATACTGAAATTTGAATAATATGAATAGCTAACTGTAGTGTTTGAAAAGCCTCTAAACTGAATATTGTGAGTTTATGGGACAGGCCCCAACTAAATCTACTAACTACTGAGATAAATACATGAAGTAATATAATCTATCCTCGAATGATGAAGACTCACCACTGCTACTGTACTACTGATGATCTGAGGGACTAAGTGTGATCTGGGAACTGAGCATTAGCACCTATAATATGATACGTCATAAAGCAAAAGAAAGGTATGCGATCAGTACTTTGAATGTACTGGTATGCTAAATGAGGTAAGCTGATATGTATGGTCTCATGAATAGAAATAATAATAATTAGCTAGATATACATGTAAAGCACGGATACTGAATAAAGAGTATAAAATTTGTTGATACTGAAAATACATGAAAATCTGCAAATACTGAGGATGCATGACCAAGCATATAACATAAATTGAGTAAAATCTGTAAACTAAAATCTATATGCTTTGTTCAAACAACACTAAGACTGAATAACTGAGTTGGGACTGTTACTGAGACTGCATCTGAGATTGTAGGAGGAATTATCTAACCGACATTTCCCAATTTGAACTAATTGGGTTCCAACCTATAACCCAGTTGGAAGGGTGTTAATACCGTGCCACGATTTCTAACAATGGCTGTATGGATCCATTAATCTGTTCTGAGTTTAATGACTGATATCTTACAATTCTGATAATTGTTATAATATACTCTAAAGACTATTCTATAATGCACTGAGACTAGACTAAATAAACAACTATGGTTTCTGGGCATTCAATACCCCCAGGACTCAAAAAAATAATAGTAAAATGACACTAAAGCTTGAAGGACAAAACATGGAGGCTTTTATTTAAATCAGTCACTCTTGTAGGCATTCTATCAAACACTTGTAGTTCATGGTTTAAAACAATCATTGGAATGTCATAAAACATATAGAAATAGCATAAATCCAACATAATAGAGTTAAATCGAGGTCTTGTTCAATAAATAACAACATTAAAAACACGAAGGATTAAATAATAACAATAATTTCATGGTAACGTGGTATAGAATCATAGTTCATGGAGATTCATGGGTGAAATCATAACTTAAAACATAATAACTTGAAAAGATCATAATTTTATAATTTAAAAGGTTGCTTGGACTTCATGTATGAAAGGGATCCACGGATGAACATCTAACATACCTTAATTGATGGATTTCTTGAAGTTTTTGGTGAATTCTTGAGGATTGTTCTTGAATTTGAGAACTAGGGTTCTTCATTGGGAGAGAATCTTCTTTGATTTGGGGGGGAAAAGTTATTAAAATAATGAAATAATGGGTTAATTAGGGTGAATTTCGTGTTAAAGGCTGACTGGGGTGAGGGAAAAAAGACTACAATGCCCTCAGATTTAAAACTCAAAATTACTAGAAAATTCCCAATTTTGTGAGTTAATGCAATGCGGTGCAATCGTGCTGCGTAAATGGAATTGGAAAACTGGGAATTGAGGGCTTGGCGTGACTCGTAGGAATTGCAGTGCTCTTTTGATTCTGAAATTTACCCTTGGTGCAATGTACCATTATCGCGATAGGACACTAGAAAAGGACTATTAGGATTTTGGCTGATGGCGCGATGTGGTGGTTTTGCATAGCTTCACTGGAAATTAACAATCGTTATTTATGTTGGCTTCGCAATGCGCTAAGGGTTAAAATGACAGTGTTTAACAACTAAAACTTAAAATTGCGCTAACTTCTTTCCCGGTTATTGGATTTAGGCGAATTTTACATTGTTGGAAAGCTAATTCAATTTCCTACGCAGTGGCAGGCTCTAAACTGTAAAATAATAAGTGTTTCGAAAATGTTATATATGAATACTCATGTATTTGGACTTAGATTATGTTAGGGAAATACGGAGTATTACAATATCTCCCCCTTGAGATCATTCATCCTCGAATGAGACTAGTTAAGCTGATGGAAAATTGATGGAATAAGACACACTAAACATACATATCCGATGTATAGAATTCATAACTGAACTAATTTGTGGATGCACAACTGACATGAACATGATGTGCAACTGAAATTGAGCGTGATAGAGAAAATTCTTCAGAATATTTGGTACCTTATATTGAATTTGGATTCGTTGAGAAAAGATGAGGGTAGTTGGTTCGTATATCTACCTCTGCTTCCCAAGTGGCTCCCTCAACAAACTGATTTCACCAAAAAACTTTGACTAGTGAAACTTCATTGTTCCTTAGTCTACGAACTTGATGATCAAGAATTTCGACTGGGACTTCCTCAAAGGAAAGATTGTTCTGAATATCTACACTTTCTAAGAGAACAACTACAGCTGGATTACCAATACACTTTTTCAACAATGAGACATGGAACACAGGGTATTCTGAGGCTAAATCTGAATGCAACTCAATCTCATAAGCTACCTTTACAAAACAACTGAGAATTATGAAGGGACCGATATATTAGGGACTGAGTTTCTCTTTCATGCCGAATCTCTTTACTCTTTTCATGGGAGAGATTTTCAAGTATACAAAATCACTGACCTCAAACTCAAGATCCTTTCTTCTCACATCTGCATATGATTTCTGTTGGCGCTGGGCAGCCCTAAGCCTTTCTCTGATTAACTGAACCTTCTATAATGTATCAAACACCAAGTCAAGCCCTAGTACTGCGGCCTCACCTACTTTAAACCAACAAATTGGATATCTATACATTCTACCATTGAGAGCTTTAAATAGAGCCATACAGATACTGGAATGATAGCTGTTTTTGTATGCGAATTTAATCAAAGGCAAGTGGTCATCCCAACTACCTTTAAAATAAACTGCACATGCTCTCAGCATATCTTCTAGAGTCTGAATGGTCCTTTCTTCTTGACCATCTATCTGAGGGTGGAAAGCTGTACTGAGATAGACTTGGGTACCAAGACTCTATTGGAATACTTTTTAGAAATAATAGGTAAATTGGGTACCTTTTTCTGAGATGATAGATAAGGGAACACCGTACAACATAACCAACTCTTTGAGATAGAGTTTGGCATAGTCCTTAGATGAATAAGAGGTATGCACTAGCAAGAAATGAGCTGATTTGCTCATCCTGTCTATGATAACCCAAATAGAATCATGCTAATGACAGGTACGAAGCAAACCTATCACAAAGTCCATGTTCACTTCCTCCCATTTCCACATGGGAATATTGAACTCCTGCATGGACCCACTAGGCTTCTGGTGCTCAATATTAACTAGCTGGAATGTAGAGCACTTAGCTACAAACTCTGCAATATCTTTCTTCATCCCACTCCACCAATAGATCTCCCACAAATTGCGGTACAACTTGGTGGCCCTTCGATGAATAGAGTAACGCTCACTATGGGCTTCAACAAGAATTTATTTTCTCAAATCATTTACACCAGGCACACACAATCTACCCTGACAACGCAAAACAATATATCCCCCTTGGGATAAAACCTCCACCTTCTGGTCTTTGATTTATTCTTTTAACTTAACTAGACTCGGATCTCTATCCTTCTTTTCCTTTACCTCAGAAACTAGAGATAATTCAGCATTACTTTGTACCCACACACTACCCTCTGCTGAGTCGACTAAGCGGACAGCTAGTAATGCAAGATGATGAACTTCCTGAGCTAACTTCTTCTTACCATCCTCAACATGATCAACACTACCCATAGACAATCTACTGAGAGCATCAGCCACTACATTGGACTTGCCCGAATGATACAGAATACTCATGTCATAATCCTTCAATAACTCTGACCACCTTTTTTGATGCAGATTTAAATTTTTTTGAGAGAACACACACTGAAGGATTTTGTGATTTGTGAACATACCTACATGCACCCCATACAAGTAATGCCTCCAAATCTTTAAGGCAAATACTACTGTTGCTAACTCAAGATTAGGAGTCAGATAATTTTTTTTATGGGGTTTAAGTTGTCTAGAGGTATAGGCTATGTCCTTACCTCTCTACATGAGGACACAACCCAAACCTACTCTGGATGTATCACAGTACACAACAAAACCATTTGATCCGTCTGGTAGAGTTAAGATTGGGGCTGAGGTGAGTTAAGTCTTCAACTGCTAAAAACTCTACTCACAGGAATCTGAACACTGAAACTTAACTTTCTTCTGAGTCAATCTAGACATAGGGATGCAATAGAAGAAAACCTTCATTAAATCAATGGTAATAGCTAGCTAAACCCACGAAATTCTCAATATCTGATGGAGAGATAGGTCTAGGCCAATTTATTACTACCTCAATCTTTTAAGGATCGACTGTAATTCCTTCACCAGAAATAATATGGACAAAAAAAGCTACTGATCTTAGCCAAAATTCACACTTACTGAATTTAGAGAACAACTGGTGAGCTTTAAGAGTCTTAAGCACCACTCTGAGGTGGTTTGCATGCTCATTATCTCTACGGGAGTAAACAATAATGTCATCAATAAAGACTATGAAGACCATGTCCAAGTACCGCTTGAACACTCAGTTCATCAAGTCCATGAAGGCTACTGGGGCATTTGTAAGACCAAAGGACATGACTATAAATTTGAAGTGACCATAGTGAATTCAAAAAGCTATTTTTGGAATGTCACTACTGGAAATAATTCAAGAGTTAAAGTTTCTGAGTTAGACTCTTTGGTTTGCACAAGATGGTAAATACACCTCTTTGATATCATCTTTTTGGCTCTAAGGTACGAGATCAACTGACCCCTAAGAGTTGTAGTACTACCCCTCCATTCAAGGATTGGTTTATTTTGGAATTGGAAATGAACTATTTTGTTTCTACAGTCAACTAAGGAATAACATGAGTGTAGCCAAAATATGCCAAGAATGATGTCAAAATTCATCATGTCTAACTCCACAAGATCAATTGAGGTAACTTTCTGAGATATTGTGATCGAAAAGTTCCTGTATAATTGTCTGGCTATAATAGAAATGCCTACTGGGGTAGGCACTGAAAAAGGCTCTACTAGAGTTTCACGACTGACTCTAAAGTTGATGACTATATATGTAGTTACAAA
This sequence comes from Capsicum annuum, assembly GCF_002878395.1. NCBI lineage: Eukaryota > Viridiplantae > Streptophyta > Magnoliopsida > Solanales > Solanaceae > Capsicum > Capsicum annuum. Next base: position 76,085 of record NW_025835815.1, read on the forward strand.
AGAAAGAGAAGCTCCAGGGTCTAGTAAAGCATAATCATGTAAGTGAAAGACCTGCAATGTACTAGTGACTACGTCTGAAGAATTTTCCTAATCTTGGAGAGACTGAAGAGCATATAATATTCTCAGACGCTGGCCACTGGTAGCACTAGAAGCGGTACCTTTCTAAGTCAGGTGACCGGATGGAACTAACGATGAAGGGGACTGGCCCTATTGGTGCACATCCTTACCCTAATGAGTAACTACCCAATATTCCCAAATCTGATGGCCTATCTTTCCACATCCAAAGCAAAAATTACTACCCACTTTACTCTCACCCTAATGGTGTTTGCATAATTCTAACATAAAGGATTGGTATGAGCATTACTAACACTGACCTGGGACATAGAGCCTGGTGCCCTATCCCTATTGTCATTTTTGAATTTAGGTACTGGAGCACTGGTTGAAGAGGGTGCTAGGGATGAAGACCTATGATGAAACTATGGATGGTTACCACCTTCTAACTTTCGCTAATTGAAATTAAAACTACCCATCCTAGCTCTCTTATTTCCTCTTTACCTCTCCTTAATCTTTTGCTCCTCTATCTGTTGAGCATGGATTATCAGCCTAGACAAGTCCATCTCACTAATCAAAATTGCATTCTTGTACTCCTTGACCATACTATTAAATACACCAGACACACACTTACTCATCTTGGACCTATTATTAGCTACCACATTAGGAGCATACCTAGCTAACTGAGTAAAACTTGAGGGAATACTTCCTCACACTCATGATTCCTAGTCTCAAATTAATGAACTCTAACACTTTGTCCTTTCTCAACTCCAATGGGAAGAATCTATCTAAGAAAGCTGTGGTAAACTCTTCCCATTCTACAGGCTCTGCATCTACACCCCTATCAACTTTTCTCTGCTTAAACCAAGTATGGGTTACATCCTACAATTAAAATGCATCCAACTCAGCACTCTCACTAGACGTCACCATAGCATCTGTTACCTTCTGAACCATATCTAAGAATTTTTATGGTTTCTCTTTAGACTTAGATCTTATGAAAGAAGAAGGATTCATCTGGGCAAAATCTAAAATTTTGGTTGCAGTAGTATTGGCCATTAGGTAGGCCCAAAAAATAGCTAGCCATTCATTTTGTGTTGTTACTAAATTGGCTTGAGAAGTGAACGCATTTCTGAATTTTATGTGAGAGATATTCTCATCCAGAGGATCTTCCTGGGTGGGTTGAGGGGATGACTGAGTTCCTATTGTTCTTTTATTCTTCTTGGGAGGCGTGTTCTATAACTCAAGACTACCCCTAGTCATTACATGATGCTTACGATCCAAAGGGACCACAAGCTAACCCATAAGCTGGTTCCTGCTGTGAGCACTAAATAGTCTATGATATACTAAACCAAGAAGTAACGGGCCTTCTGGAGTAAGGAGGATCACCACTTCAAGAGGACATACGAACAACTTTGGAATCACCTATCATTGCGTAGAAAAAGTAAAAGTGCCTTCGAACCCTGTATCGCATGGGGATACAACATCTAGGGATGGTTAGTGGGGTGAGCACTAGCATGTAACTCAGGGATAAGAGGTAAAATAATGCCAAGGAAAAATCCAAACTAAACCATGCACGCATCATCATATACATAAATAAATAACAAGAAGGAATAGGGAACAAGGTTTACTAGAATAGTAAAATATTATCCTAGACTATGTAGGTCAATCGTTATAAACCAGAACCCATAGGCTATATGGGTTCAGCTCCCCTATTGAAAGATCCCCAGTGCATGTTAGACGCCTGAACTGGAGGTATCAAGGAAGAATAGGGAAAGCCCTAATCCCATTCCAATCTTACATACAAATATATCAATAGTGTGAACCATGCAGATGGTCATCAAGACCCACCCTCACAACAACAAAAATGGGTTTCCAGTACAAGTCATTCAAGACCTACACCTTCATGGCTTAGCTGCATAACCCCCATTAAGCCCAATTAAAACAAGTTTCATGGAACCTATTTGTTAACCAAGGAATTATATATTAAGGGAAACCACAGGTATTAACATACCATTTGCTTGCAAACTCATAATTATGCCATTACAATTCCATTAACTTAGGGGAATGCCTCGATCCCTCTTTGTTCATTAAATAAAATATAGCCTACAAGGCTTTCAAAATCCATGTTCATTATTTAACCATTTATGCAATGCAATAGTATAGTTAAGAAAGTCAAACCATGTGACAGTCCTACAATTCAAAGCTATTTACATAATAAGAGAACATAATTATTCAAAACCAATATCCAAGTCCAAAACATCAATTTGGGGGAATGCCTCAAACCCTACTCCATTTCCAATGCCATTGCACCTCATTAGTTCAAAATATTTAATTCAAAGTATGAACAACTCATGAAAATCGTGGAAAAACAATTTAAGGATCAACCATTCCAAAAACCTTAGAGGAACATGCCTGAAAGGGTACCCTAATAGGGTTTTTAACTCGTGTTAATTCAAAGCGTAACATGGCTGAAAGTATCACAACTATAGAGAAAAATCACTATTGAGTGCCATAATTGACCAACTTATTAGAAATCTTAAGCGTTCTTGACCTTGGGGATTTTAAAGAGTTTGAGAAGTTATTTATATTTGTTTTAGAGTGATAATGGTACCTTAATAGGGTTTTCAAGTCGTGGGTCATGATTGGGAAGAGGATAAATGTCCAAATTGCCCTTAATTAAAAGCTGGAAAATTATCGCCAGTGACTACAGGTCACTATACGACTCATATGGACTCACTGCGAATCATCACCATAATTCATAATTTGGACAGTAGCTGAGAGACCCCTCTATGGTGCCCCTACGGCTCTCACCACATGACTCATCAAGACACCCTACGACTGGTAGTGTCCTAGTTGTAACCAATATATAAATATTTAGGGTACAAACTGGTCACCTTACGATTTGGATACCACAACTCGTAATGAGTCTTTATGACTTATGAACTTTAGTCATAATGAGGTCAGTAGCATAGGCACCACTCACTGGTCAAATGATGATTTGGATCCTATAGCCCGTAAGGATAGCTTACAAATCGTAAGGTGATTCATAGGTTGGGAAGTGAGTTTAAAATCTCAAAAATTTTTAGGGACCAAAATCTGGGGTGTTACATTTCCCCCCTAGAATCAGTCATCCCTGAATGATGAGACAAGGCATCTATTTACATTATTTAACACAGAACAAATCCACACTTACCTTTAAAAAAGTTAGAAAACAAAGATATTAAGGAATACACATACCTTAAGCATGATTATCCCAAGCAAAAAATAGGAATGTATATTTGGACTTCATATCCTCTTCAGCTTCCTAAGTACCTTCTCCAACCTTATGATTCCTTAAAAGAACCTTCATCGAAGCCACATTATTAGTTCACAACCGACGGACTTGCTGATCTGAAATTTCAATCGAGACATCCTCATAAGACAAGGAATCTGAATATCAATACTCTCCAAAGGAACAACCTAGGAAGGATCACCCACATACTCTTTAAACATCAAAACATGAAAGATAAGATGAATGGAACACAAACTAAAAGGTAAATCCAACACATAAGCCATATTAACCACTTTTATCAAGATCAAGTATGGACCAACATATCGGGGACTGAGCTTTTCCTTCCTTCCAAACCTCATCACCTCATGGGAGACACCTTTAAAAATACCCGATTGCCAATGTCAAAATCAAACTCCCTTCTCATCACATCTGCAAAGGACTTTTTGCGACTTTGAGTTATCTTATGTCTATCTCGAATAACCTTTACCTTTTCCATGGTTTGGTGAACCAAGTTCGGTTTGAACAGCCTAGTCTCACCAACTTTGAACTAGCTAATAGGAGACCTATATCTCCTACCTTACAAATCCTTGAATGGAGCCATCCTAATATTAGTGTGGAAGTTATTATTATGTGCAAACTCTATCAGAGGAAAATGATCTACCCAACCACCACAAAAATCAAGAACATATGACCTTAGTATATCTTCCAAAGTTTGAATCGTTCTCTCCACTTGACCATCCATATGAGGGTGAAAAGTAATGCTAAGGTTCAAATTAATCTAAAAACTTCTCTAAAAGAATGCCAGAATGAGATGTGAACTGCGTACCCCAATCAGATATAATAGAAACACATGCACTATGAAACTTAACGATCTCCTAAATAAAGAGCTTAGTATAATCCTCTGCTGAATAATTAGTCTTCACTAGTAGGAAATGAGTGGACTTGGTCATCCAATCCATGATGACCAAAATTGAATCAAACTAAAGAAGATACCATGGAAGACCATTGACAAAATCCATATTAATCACTTCATATTTCCACATGTGCAACTCAATCCCTTGAGATTAACCACTGGGCCTCAAGTTCTCCATATTCACTTGCTGACAGACCATATAATTGGCCATAAAATTTACCACATCCCTCTTCATTTTATTCCACCAATAGATCTCCTTCAAGTTATGGTACATCTTCTTAGAACCAGGATGAATATTGTACCTCAACTTATGAACCTCATCCAAGATCCTTTCTCGCAACTCATCAACATTGGGAACACACAGTCTACCTTAGTACCTCAAGATACCATGACCACTAATCCCAAAATCAATCACCTTCAGGTGACCTACATCATGCTTGATCTATATCAAAATAGGGTTTAAAACCTATTTCTCCTTCACCCCAACAACTATAGATGACTTCACCACCTTTTGAACAATCACATCACCATCTCAGAGTCCAAAACATGAACTTTAAGATTAGCCAGCCAATTAATATCATTCACCAAACCCCCTTCTCCTCATCCACATGAGCCACGCTCCCTATGGATAACCTGCTAAGAGCATCAACAACCACATTATCTTTACTTAGGTGATAATGAAGACTTATATCATAGTCTTTGAGAAACTCAAGCAATTTTCTTTGCCTAAGATTCAACTTTTTCTGGGTGAACACATACTGCAAACACTTATGGTTTGAGAAGATGTCAACATAAAACCCATACAAGTAATGGAACCAAATCTTCAAAGAAAACACTACAACCAATAACTCCAAGTTATGAGTTGGATAGTTCATCTTATGCACCTAAAACTACCTAGAAGCATATGGCATAACCTTGCCCTACTAAATCAACAAATAACCCAGTCCCATACGAGATGCATCAAAATAAATAATGAAACCATCAGTACCCTCGAACAAGGTCAAAATAGGAGCAGAAGTCAACTTATCCTTCAACTTATCAAAGCTACCCTCTGTAATACCCCATGGTTGAAGGCCTCAATGCATTATATGACTTATTCCATTGAGCCATACCTACAATATACGAGTAGTATATTGTAGTCGTATCCAAGGTAGTGTAAGATAGTTGATATTATGTTCTAGGTATGAATCAACCCTTAGAGTCATATAATCACTATAAGAGTCATATGAAGATGGGTTGTGAGTTCAGCAGAATAGGTTTTCTAAGTTTCTGTCCAAGATATGATTGGTTGTTTCCAAGTTGTATAGACAAGTAACGGGTCATATATTATGACTCGTATGTTGACCAGTGTATACCATCTTTGATTCTTCCAAGATTACGAGTTGATAGGCCTAGCCATACCCTCACCATATGAGTCATATAGTTGGCTCGTGAAGAATGGCGAACAAATTTCTGTGAAGTTTAGTTAAAGGGGCTTTTGTTCTTCATCCCCTCTTATAACTCCAACCCATGACCTATTACCCCTAAATAGGTATTATTTTCCTCTATTCATTATTCAATTAACAACACTTTCCATCTCCCATCTCCAAGAACATCAAGATTAGGATTCCTCACACAAAATTTATTTTTCAAGTCCCAAGGTTCAAACTTTCTTTACAAATCAAGAAATTTTATGTATGTGGGGTTTATGAACAAGGAAAATATTCTATCCTTGTGATGAAAGTTCATGGTTTTAATATTTTTTTTACTTATTTTGAATTAGGGTTCATACCCAAAAAGCCATATTCTTGAACTATGATACTATTATGTGATTGAAAGCCTTAAGTGCATCAAGGTTTACATATATACATGTTTTAACTTATAAAATTTGTATTATGATTTAAATTTCATTATCTTGAATAGGATTGTAGAAATATTTCAATGTGATTATTAAGCATGAAGTGTTGTTATGAGTTTTTATGAATTAAAGCTTGAATTCTAAGTCCCAAGTAAAAGTACTGTGTTTACAAGAAGATTATGCCCTTAAGCTCCATTGATAAGTTTTATAACATGATTTAATGAAAAGCTTGATCTTTTGATCCTAAGATAAGATATGAAATTCAAAATTATTCATCTTGATTATGATTTAAACTAAAGAGAAGCATAACTAGCTATCATTATAAAAACTCTTATGTTATTTTAAGCTGAATTTTATAAAGTATGAGCTATTAAGTATTCTGGGAGTAATATTTAGCACTTGGAAAGGAATGCAGATGAGTGTATCCTAAATTCTTAGAAACTATGAGCCATAATAGGTTAAGCTTTTTCCCAATATGGATGAAGTAAAGTGATCACTTAAGTTAAAGTTCTATTCTGATGGCAAAGGTAGAACAACTCTCCCTAATATGGGTAAGGCATTGGACTCCATGGTAGCTCACATGGTTTATGTCGGTTTGGAGAATCTTCCATAGAATAGAATGAGAGTAAAGACTTTAGAAACTAAGTATCATGGCTCTCTAAATTTATTAATATGTTTCATTGTTCATGCTTTACGATCTAGCATCCTCTTATTTTTATTCAAGCTCAAGGTGAGTCTTCTATGCTTAGCATGCATTATTTGATAGTATATATGCATATTCAGTTTAGTTTGAATTATGAATTTACCCCTACATACTCAATATATTCCAGAGGTATTGACCCATATATATGTCAATGTGTTACATTGTCTTATAATGTAGGTTTTGGAGTTCTTTTTTAGCAGCACAATTGATTACGAGCATCTTCAGCTACATCTCAACTTTTGATGAGTCCTCATAGTCCAAGTACCTAGCTTATCAAACTTTCATTTAGTAACTTAAGTATTTTAGATATTTAATTAGTGTTTATTTTCTGATCAGCTGGGGTCTATCCTAGTGGCTCTCTAGTCAGTGGTAGAGGCTTGTCAGACTGGGTATCTTTTATGATCCAAGAGTTTGTTTAAGATTTCCAATTTAAAGACTTTCATTAAGTTATGAAATTATTTACCTTCATTTTCTATAAATGTTAGTTCACCTTTCATATGAGTTTCAAGGTAAATAGCTATCATGGGTTAGCTTAGGGTTGTCCGTAGTCTTAAGCATCGTGTGACGTCTAGGGATACTTTTAGGATGTTACAAACTTGGTATCAGAGCCTAAGGTTTTAAAGTATCCTAAGGAGTCGGACAAGCCATTTTATGTAGAGTCTTGATCATAAATGTAATGTGTGACATATTTATGAGCAAGAGGCTATGGAACGAGGTAGGAATCATCATTTTTTCATGATCTATCTACTTACAATGAACAACAGCATCCTTGATTAGCATCAAGATAGGATCCAAAACTTATTTCCCATTCATCTCCGTACCAAGAGATGACTTCACCACCTCTTGTACAATCACAACTCCTTTCTCTGAGCCAAGAGATAAAGCCAAAAATTTACCAAACGGTGAATATCCTTCACCAAACCTCACTTCTCCTTATCAACATGAAATATGATCCTCATGGAAAACCTACTAAGATCATCAGCAACCACGTTAGTTTTACCTGGGTGACAAAGGAGACTCATGCCATAATCTTTAAGCAACTCAAGCCATCTCATTTGCTTGAGATTCAACTACTTCTGGGTAAACACATACTGCAAGATCTTATGATCAAAATAAATGTCAACAAGAGCTCCATACCAATAATGGTACCAAATCTTTACAGAAAAAACTACAACCAATAATTCTAAGTCATGTGTTGGGTAATTCTGCTCATGGACCTTCAACTATCTAGAAGCACATGCCACCACCTAACTATGTTGCATCAGAATACAACCTATTTCCACATAAGATGCATCACAATAGACCATGAAGCCATCAGTACCCTCAGGAAGGTTCAACACAAGAGCAGAAGTCAAATTATCCTTTAACTTATTAAAGCTACCCTCGCAAGCCTCGAACCATAGGAACTTTACCTTCTTCTAAGTCAACTTAGTCAACAGAGTACCAATAGATGAGAAACTCTCAATAGACCTCCTATAATATCTAGATAAACCCAAGAAGCTCCAAATATCCGTTGGAGTCATGGGTCTAGGTCGCTTCTTAACCATCGCAACTTTTTGTGGATCCATCATGATCCCTTCAGCAGAAATAACATGATCTAGAAAACTGATAGCATTCAATCAAAACTCACACTTTGAAAAAATAGCATATAAACATTGATCTATAAGGGTCTATAATATTATATGGAGGTGATTGGTATGATCCACCTAACTCTTAGAGTACACCAGAATATCATATATTAATACTATGATGATCAAGTCTAGAAACTAACTAAATACCTGGTTCATGAGATTCATAAATGTCGTCAAGGAGTTGGTAAATGCAAAAGACATAACCAAGAACTCAAAATGGCCATATCAGGTATGGAAAGTAGTCTTAGGGATATCCACCTCCCTAATCATTAACTGGTGATAACCCGATCGGAGATAAATCTTAGAGAAATAATTAGCACCATGAAGATGATCAAATAGGTCATCAATCCTAAAAAGAGGATACTTATTCTTCACGGTTACTTTATTTAACTTGTGGTAGTCTACACACATTCAAAGAGACCCATCCATTTTATGCACGAAAAACACAAGATCAAGAAAGTCCTTCAACTAGTCCTTAAGTTCTTTCAACTCAGCTGGAGCCATTCTATAGTGATGTATAGTGATAGGACGAGTATCCAAAAGAAGATTGATCCCAAAATAAATCTCCCTATTGAAAGAAACACTAGGAATATCATCGGGAAACACTTCAAGAACTTATAGAACCTAGGGACAAACTAAGATGAAGGACCCTCCAAATTAGAATCTTTAACTCGGACCAAGTTATAGAGACACCCCTTGGAAATCAACTTCTGGGCTCTATGATAAGAAATGAACCTTCTCTTAGGCACTAAGGAACTGCTTTCCCACTCAATCACCGATTCATTCAAAAATTTGAAAATGATTATACGGGTTTGAAAGTTTAAAGAGGCATAACATGAATGCAACTAATCCATCCCCAAGATAATGTTAAAATTAACCATATCCAATTCTATCAAGTCTACCAAGGTATCCCTACCACAGATAGATGTCACGCAACCCCTATAAACTCTTCTACCAACCATAAAATCACCCATTGGGGTGGTCATAGAAAGGGATCTAGAATATACTAAGGACTAAACCAAAAATAAATAGCTACATATGGGGTCATACAAGAAACCGTAGACTTCGAATCAATTAGACCTTCTATATACCTCCAATAATAACTAGATAAAGCTAAGAAGCTCTAAATATCTATTGGATTCATGGGCATAGGCCACTTATTAACCATCACAAATTTTGTGGTTCCATCATAACCTCTTTACTAGAAATAACATGATCCAAAAAAGTGATAGCATTCAACCAGAACTCACACTTTGAAAATATGTCATACAAATATTGATTTATAAGGGTTTATAAAACTATATGGAGGTGATTGGTATAATCTGCCTAACTTTTAGAATACACCAGAATATCATCAATAAATACCATGATGAACAAGTCCAGAAACTAACTAAATACCTGATTCATGAGATCCATAAAAGCCATCAGGCAATTGGTAAACCCAAAAGACATAACCAAGAACTCAAAATGGTCATAATAGGTATGGAAAGTAGTATTAGGGATATCCACCTCCCTAATCATTAACTGCTAATAACCCGATTGGATATATATCTTAGAGAAATACTTAGCACCATGAAGATGAACAAATAGGTCATCAATCCTAGGAAGAGGATACTTATTCCTCACTATCACTTAATTTAACTTGTGTTAGTCTATACACATTCAAAGAGACCCATCCTTCTTAATCATGAAGAGCATAGGACCACCTTATGGGGAAACACTAGAATGAATAAAACCCTTATCAAGAAGGTCTTTCAACTAGTTCTTAAGTTCTTTCAACTCATATAGAGTCATTTTATAGGGAGGGATAAAGATAGGATGAGTATCTAGAAAAAGATTGATCCCAAAATCACTCTCATTAATGGGAGGAACACCAGGAATATCATCAGGGAACACTTTGAGAAACTCATAGAACACAAAGACAGATTATAATAAAGGACCCTCTAAAATAGAATCTTTAACTTGGACCAAGTTATTGAGACACCCTTTGAAAATCAACTTTCGGTCTCTAAGATAAGAAATGAACCTTTCCTTAGGCACTAAGTAACTACCTTCCCACTCTATCACCGATTCATTCAAAAAATTTAAACTAACCATATGAGTTTGAAAGTCTAAAGAGGCATAGAATGAGTACAACTAATTCATCCCCAAGATAATATAAAAAATGACCATATCCATTTCTATCAAGTCTACAAAGGTCTCCCTACCGCAGATAGATATCATACAACCCCTGTAAACTATTCTAGCAACCACAGAATCACCCACTAGGGTGCACATAAAAAATGGATCTGTAATATACTTGGGACTAAACCAAATATGAATAGCTACATATGGGGTCATATAAGAAATCATAGACCCCAAATCAAGCAGACAATAGACATTACAAGAAAATAGTTGTAACATACCAGTGATAACATTCGGAGATGCCTTGGATTCCTAGTGAGTGGCAAGAGCATAAAGGCGATTTCAACTAGTGTCAGAGCCAAAAGTAGCACCTTTTGTGTAGGAGTTAAAGATGTGGCAATCAGAGCCTTATCAGTCCTAGTAACAACCCTAATTGAGGTATAATCCCACTATATGTGGCCTAATTGCCTATACTTAAATCACTTTTTTCTCTCCTCCTCATAAAATCAATGATGCACCTACCCATAAAATCAGCAAGGGCAATAAGATAGGGTTGATGGAGCTCCACTAGCCTAACACTGCCCACCCCATGTCGTGGGACAATTACTGTTCTAAAAACAAAAATCACCGGATAGCTTATGATACAGAGCACGAACCATAGAATAAGAACCAAAATTTCTCAATTTTTTTCTTCAACATTTACCATCTCTACTACTCTGCTGCTTACTTTCACCCTGATTTGAATACCAAAACTTCTTACTCTACCTTTCCCCCATCTCATCTTGCTTCTTCTTTTAATCCTTGACCTATTTCATATACACCCAAGTTGAGAGATATACATATAATTGTTCAATAAGGCAACCTTGTTTTTAAAAATTAGATCACAGGACAACCTAGAGGCAATTTTCCTCATTTAAGTCCTCATGCTAGATACTAGCTCAGGAGCATAACTGGAAAACTAGTGAAATTTTAGGGCATACTTTTTCACAGTCATCCTTCTCTGTTTCAGATTCATAAACTTCTCTGCTTTAGCCTCTCTCAACTCCTGAGGAAAGAAATGATCCTAAAAGGCACCCAAAAACTCATCCCATTATGCCAACTCCATATCATCACCCCTAGACTGATCCCACTTCTCATACCATCGATATGTCACATCCTTCATCTAGCATACAACAAACTTAACACCCAAAGAATTAGAAGTATGCATAAATCAGAAGATCTTCTCCATCTCATCTATGAATCCTTGAGGATCCTTCTCAACCTTAGAGCCAATGAAAGTCGAAGTACTTAACCTCATAAACTAGAAAACTTTAGTGACCTCAGAATATGGAGCAATAAAAGTGACACACTCAGTCAGAGAGGTCACCAACTTGGTAAGAAAATAGATCAACAAACAAAACTCAACATTAGATAGATCAGCCTGAGGTATCTGAGGAGGGCTAGAGGGAACCGATGGAACTCCACGAAGGCAATCAAGAAGTGGACCCCTATATCAGGTCTGAACTCTATAAGTAGGATGATTTGTATCCATATTGTCCCAAAGAGGGATTGAAGAGTTTCCTTGAACATCAAATCTTCTTGGAGAAATGATTTGAAATACGAACAAGTAGGTAAAAGTAAAGATTCAAGACCTTAGACTCTACAACCCAAAAATAAAATAACAAGAAAAGAAAATATTCCTAAATGTCTTGTAGCCTCTCCCTTATAAGTGTGGTGCGCTACACATTCATAAAAGATACTTTACTTGACATAGTTTTGTGGACACCCAATGACACCAAACCCAAGCTCTGATACCAACTTTGTCACAACCCCAAAATAGGGTCTAGTCATGATGGGTATTTCAAGTCCATCAAGTAATGAAGATTGCCCCTTTTGCCTAGATAAATAGAATATAACACTCCTAAAAGCGGATGAAATCTAAACATATAACAAGATAGAAAGGTAATAAACTCAAAGACAACTAAGAATTTCAACAACAATACATAATCTATAGTAATATCCATAAAGCCTCTACTAATTTAAAAATAATCTAAGTCGAGACATGTCCCTAACCCTAATAATGACAATGATAATGTTAACTCTTTAATTCTAGTTTATAGAAGGAAATTGATGAAATAACCAAGTCTTACAGGGAATGAAAGCTCACTACTTTACCATAAACGATTGATGAACTGAGACAATCCACCTAACACTGTATAGGAAAAGTAGAATTTCTTTCAAACCCTATATTGCATGGGGATATAATGTTTAGAGATGGTTAGTTGGTTGAGCACTAGAATGTAACTCAACAATACAGATAAAGTTATGACAATTAAAAATCTCATTCAACTCAATGTATATGTTCACATATATGTATATATATATATATAGGTATATATACTTATAAAATATGCTAGGATAGGGAATAAGGCTTAGCGTGCATTTTGAAAATCTTAACATGGTCTATATAGCATAACCATCATAATAAGGCACCCACAAGATATATGGGTCCAGCTCTCCCCCAGCAGAAATAGCCCAGTGCATGTAGTCACACAAACTAGAAGATACATAGAGGACTCGAACCTCTCAGCATATATCAATGGTGACTTAAGCACCTAGTTGTTTAATATGGGGAACTCAAATTTTGAAATTATATAATAAGGGAGATTTGCATCACTCGGTCATTTAGATCCCCATATTGGCAACTGCGGTTTTTAGTATTGGTCCTTCAAAACTGCTACTTTTATGTCCCAACTACACATCTCTCTTTTAAGCCTAATTAAAACACATTTTACATATTTTCATTCATTAAAACACTCCTAAAGGCATACACTGTTAGCACCATCATACCAACTACACCTGCAAAGTAACATCATCATGCCATTACAATTACATTAACTTGGAGAAAATAACTCCCTTTGTTTATTAATACAAGGTGGGGGAATACCAACTCCCTTTGTTATAATGACACCCTAAAAGGGTTTTAAGTTGTGGGTCATGATTTAGGGAATAGGGAAAATGTCCAAAATGACCATAATTAAAAGCTAAAAATTTATTACTAATGAATAGAAGTCACCTTATGACTTATAAGAACACGTTACGACTCATCACCAAGAGTCACAGTTATGACAGTATCTAAAAGAACCTTCTCTGGGGACCCAATGATTCATACCATATGACTTTTCAAGTGAACCTATGACTCGTAGGATCCAAGTTATAGTAGAGACATAAACACTTGAAGCAAACACTGGTTTGGCTACAGATAGGACCATACTACTCATTTTAAGTCTTTATGACTTGTAACCACTAGTCATAGTCAAGGCAATAACATCAATCTAGTACATTAGTGTGGCTACGATCGGGTCCTTAAGACCCACAATGACATGTTAGGACTCACAAGGAGAGTCTTATACTGGGCAATGGTTTCAAAACTCAAAGAAATTTCAAGGACCAAATGTTAGGGTGTTTCAGTCTTATGGTTCAAAGTTTTTTAATGACTTTTAGTTGGCAGGTTTGACCAAATAGTTATATCTATAGGGATAAACATTTAGGAATCACCTATATGAGAGTGAAGTAGAAGTTGCTTCAAGGAGAATGGTAGTAAAGGCCTATTCTCTAAGCTCTCAAGAAACCAGGTTGTGTTCATAGTTAAACCATCAAAATCATATCATAAATGGTAAAATACTAGTTATGTTACTTATGTTGTCTAGATGTATATTAAATTTTGACGATTTAAAGATATCAAATCTATCAATTGATTGAGTGCATCCGATGCAAGTTCACTACAGAAACATCAAAGAAAAACCTACTTATTTAGATTAAACTAGTATTTGCTTGTAAATCACACACTTGTTTGTATATTTTTTTATAAAATAGTCATTTCTCATTCGTGTGGGGGATTGTTAGATTTTTAAAGGTGTGAATGAAAAATGAATAGGTATTTTTTTAAAAAGACACAAAGAGAAAGGATGCAATTTGAATAGGCACTTTTTTTTGCTTGGATGGTTACTACCTTTCCAATTAGTTGTGACTTTTTTGAAGATTTGTACATTTTTCAAAGAGTTGTACCTTAATGAAGGTGGTGCATAAAACACCCTAAATCTTGGACTCTTACAAATTTTCCTTTGGTTTTGGACTTACTAGGCTTGGTATGACTTAAGGGTACCAATCAAACCCTTGAATATGAGTTAGAGGGAATCTTGGTGGTTCACTTGTACCCTAGGCAGTATATTTGGTATAGCTACTGCCCAAGATATTACTCATCATGGAATGGGTTGTATAGAAAGATACAATTAGAGCAAGGCAAGTCGTATGGTGCTTATTTGAGTTGTCTTGTGGAATCTACCCAATGTACGGTTGGTGGGTATATTTTGGTGTACCACTCATACCCTTAGGTATGAGTTGGGGAGGTGTGAGTCATATAGAAACTAGTAGGTAGTGTCCTAGCATGGTCTTAGGTGCGAGTTGGGGTACTAATGAGGGGTGAATTTACCACTCAATTTTACTCCATATTTATGTACATTACTATGTTTTGAATGAATAAGTGAGATATAATTGTGATTAAATGCACTAATATCAATAGTTTTACAGGTACAAATGTGAGGAGATAAAAAGATGTGGCTCGGAGCTACAAAAGGAACAAAAGGTAGCAAAAAAATGAAGTTGAAGACCTGGAACACAGTATGGCCTCAAATATCATGATCACAGTCGGAAGACCATGATCACAGTAGTCAAGTAGGTTAAAGTTCCTTGATCACATGGTATTTTCTGCGATCGCTATACCATAATCACAGAAAAGCTTTCGCAATCGCGGGCTAGCGGGATTTTAGCCAAAGGGTGAAATTGTAAATTCATGAAGTTGTCCCAAATTTGCCCAACCAAGGAAGACTCAAACCCAAATTCAAAATGAACTATCATACATCTTACACACTACTCATCCTTATTTTATGGTTTTTACAATTTCGTGGAGCTTGGAGCCTAAATTTGTACTAATTTGAGTTAAGATCTAATTAGAGGAACTTTGAAGAGTGTATTTGACATCTTATTTTGAAGATTCATTGGATCTTAAAGTGTGGTTTGCCCTATCTTTAATTTATTTAATGAATAACTTTGATGGATGTTTTGGTTTGTTTGTGTTTATTATGTCTATGATTTTCTAAATCTACCTCTTGGGGTTATTTTTTAATAGGGTGCAAGTGTGTGGTTGTGATGTATTTGTGTTTATTTTAGTTTGTTGATGATGTGTTCTATTATTTCTTGATTAAATTGGTTGGGATTTGTGGGTGAAAGCATGAAATGTCCAAATGGGTTTGATGGATGAAAATCCCAAGCTCTTGAAAGCTCAAAACCATCCTTGAAAAAGGGGTTTTGGGTGAACTTTAGGAACCCACCTCATCCTTGAAAGAGGGATATGGGAACCAAAGCAATAGTAGATAATTTATAGGTATGTCTTTCCAATTTTCCACTATCGTATTCATAAAGGTGATTAAGAGGTTGACTATACCATGGGTACTATCCTAGAAATTGGGGTACCTAATTTAAGGTAGTGGGTTGCTTTAAATTGAAACACTTGTTAGGTACTCGAAAGAGTCAATGAGTGACATTGTTGAGGTTTTGTTGAAAAACTAACCTCAAGAATTTTCAACCTAGCCTACCACATCATCAGCAATTAGAATTTGCATCAAATCTTCACAAATACATGCTTAAGTTGCCCCTAGGAAAGCATTACCCCAAGATCCATTCTTAATTGATTACCCTCTAATTGATTTTAGCCTTAAATTAGTCTCTTAGAAGCCCAAGAATTGCTTTCACACTAAACAATATTGAAAACCCCCAAACCACTTTGTACCATAGGTTTGAATTTAGTTAGTAATTCTCATTCCGATCCTACTTAATCACCACTCACATTGTTCCCTATGGATTTAACCCTGAATCCTAGTAGGGTAAATATATTGATGACGACTGCCTGAACCTAAATATATTGACCCCCATGCCCACTTTTCTAAATGAGCTTGATATTGAAAACCCCTCTGTGATTTCCCAACCAACCAAACCAAACATAAGAGATGATGGTAAAAAGGAAGAAATAGTACTAAAGTTAGAAGAAGAAGCCAAGCAAATCCCTTATAAAGACTCTAGTCCATTTCAGGGTGAGGATACGAAAATAGAGATAACTCCAGACTTGGGGGAAAGACATCATTCTAACCACTTCTCAACATTAAGCTCTGTGGAGTTGATGACAATCAATCTACCCGAGAAAATGTTGAATGAGGCTAAGAATGAATTATTTCCCTATATCCTAGAGTTTGTCTCTCCAAAAGGGTATGCTAAGACCCTAATGTTGAAGGCCAAGAATCTTGAAGATCGATGTCCATTTAGTGGCCTTCTAATGTTATTAACATTACCCAAGGATCCCATTCAAAACTTTAACATAAACTTGCATAAAAGGTTCAAGTCTTCAAAGTGGAGTGATCGAGCATGCATCACAGCCCCATTACGTTTTCCCCAAGAGCCTCAAATATTGAATGAACAAAATAAGGGCAGAAAGTTAAAATCCTCTAAGTGGAGACATAAATAAGGATTGAAGAAACATCGGGCTGCGACGTTAAATCAAACGCTTGATGGGAGGCAACCCATTATTTTCATGATTAAATTAATTATTTTGAATAAGTCATAAAAATCTAATTCTTTGCAGGCAATTAAGGCAAGTTGGAAGCCCAAAAAATGGAAAATAAAGTTTGGAATTGTAGCATCCATGCAGAAAAATAGGGCAAAACAGAGAAGCAGATGGCCTCAGATACCGCAATCGCACCAATTAGGCCGCGATCGCACTTCTCTGTCCATCTTTCAACATGGTTATGAATGTGGTTACAGGGAGCCCTTTAAACCTTTTTATTATTTTAAATTATGTAATGAGTTCACTATAAGTCTTATAGTTAGAGGTCCTACCCTACCCCTGTATGTACCTATTGGTTTGCAATACTTGCACTTAGTTGATGTGAAGCATGGGAATTTGGTGAAGTCGATTGTTTTCATTTTTATTTCTTTTAATAATAATGTTGGATGACCCTTTCCCTATTATAGATTCAGTGACATCATTCTTAAGGAAAAAACAGCATGTATAGGTTTTGAGAAATAGATGCAGGGGAATTCTGAGTACTCGTGGCATCAAGGTCATAAATGCAAGGAAAGTTTGTGTACCTATGGCATTGTAAAATTGGGTTCACATTCTATACCTATGGAAAAACCTGAGTAGCCATATGGTGGGCTATATGAAAGACAAATATGAGACTAAAGCTTGGGTAGTTTCCATGTTTAGAAAATCAAGTGGGGTGCTAATACAAAACAAACAACCCCCTCCGTCTAAAAATTTTCAAAAATTAAGGGCATGGACATGAATGATCATGTAACAAAACTTTTTCTCTTTTTTTGACTCTACAAATTTTGGTTTGTTAATATTGGTAGATACTCCTATTTTTGTCTCTACTAAGAGGGGCAATTGCGCCTCCTTGGCAAGTTCGCATGCCATGTGTGGTGAGTTAATTTGTCTATATATTATGTATAACTTGTGACATCTATAACAAGCCCCATTAGTCTTTCAAAGATAATTTTGATTGTATTTGGTTGGAGAAATGATCTTAGTCCATCTTTGTAACATTAGAAGTCCACATAGACTAAAAAGCCTACCCATGCATAAATGTAATCCCTAGTTACACTCTTTGAGCCTTTGAACCTTCCTTTAGCAAACACATTACAAGCCGTGAACCATTTTTTTTATCACTCTTATGAGCCATACCCTCCTTGAACTTTAAAATAAAATTTGAGGCTAAAATACCAAGTTGGGGGTGGGAAGATTGATGGAAGTAAGTGCAGGGCTATGAAGTTGTTAGTAAAATGACTAAGTGCCTAAGTACTGAAAACAACATACTAGAAGAAGCAATGGTTCGACAAAGGAAAGAATTACATAAAAATTGCAAGGAAAAGAAATAGAAGAAAATGGGTGAACAATGGAAGCAAAAAAGTAGGCATATAAAAAGAGAGAAGATAAAAGGGAGTGGCCCATAGTCTAAAAGGTAGATTAAATAGTATGATGTAGATGTTAAAAGAAGGGTGTAGTTGTGTTGTTCCCAAATGATGTCCTACCCTAATCCAAACCTACATTACAAGCTCAAAAAGTACCCTGAGATCTCCAACCATTTACTTTCTTTATAGTGTCGATTGAAAATAGAGGCAAGCCTATGGTATGACACTTGTTAACATAGAGAGTTCCTTTATGAGGGAGAGAGTTTTTGCACTTAAATTCCTTGTTGCATATGTGGTAGCTTGGTGTGTCAAAATTTCTCTTGTAAAGAGGCATGTGAATAATTTGAGGCGGATGATTTTGTCACCTCCCAAGATATGAGGCAAAAGGAGTATAGCTTGGTGTTGGTCAAGAGTGAGTCACTTCTATAGTATTGATTGTTGTTGATTGGTTTCTTTTTGAAGTCTTTTACATCCTTGATTATTGCTTTTATGTTAAGTAATGTCGGGAGAATAGCTTTCCCTATGTTTAAAGAGCTACTTATGGTAGTAACTAAGCATGAAGTCATTATGATCATTGGGTCATCTAATTGGGCATAAATGTGCATTGTCTCATGGTTACAGGTAGTGTTTCTTGAGGACAAGCAAGGCTTTAAGTTGGAGTATTGATGAGGGGTGAATTTACCACTTAATTATACTCCACATTTATGTATATTACCATGTTTTGAATGAATAAGTGAGACATACTTGTGATTGAATACACTAATATCCATATTTTTGCAGGCACAAAGGTGAGGAGATAAAAAGATGTGGATTAGAGCTACAAAAGGAACAAAAGGATGCAAAAAAAGTGCAGTTGAAAACCTAGAATGCAATATGTCCTCAGGTATCGCGATCATGATTGGAAGAACACAATCGCGGAAAGTCAAGCAGGTCAAAGTGCCTTGATCAAATGGCATTACCCGTGGTTGCTGTATTACGGTCGCAGCAAAGCTTCCACGATCACAACCTAGTGGGATTTCAGCCAAAGGGAAAAATTGTAAATGCATGAAGTTGTTCTAAATTCTCCCAGCAAAAGAAGACTCAAACCCTAATAGAAAAGGAACCATCATACATCTTACACACTACTTATCCTTATTTTAGGGTTTTTGCAATTTCTTGGAGCTTGGAGCCTAACTTTGTACTAATTTGAGTTAAGATCTAATTAGAGAAACTCCAAAGAGTGTATTTGGCATCTTCCATTGAAGATTCATTGGAGCTTAAAGTGTGGTTTGCCCTATCTTTAATTTATTTAATGAATAACTTTGATGAAATTTTTTGTTTGTTTGTGTTTATTATGTCTATGATTTGCTAAATCTGCCTCTAGGGGTTATGTTTAAGTAGGGTTCAAGTGTGTGGTTTGTGATATATTTGTGTATATTTTAGTTTGTTGATGATGGGTTCTATTATAGCTTGATTAAATTGGTTGGAATTTATGGGTGAAAGCCCCAAATGCCCAAATGGGTTTGATAGATGAAAATCCCAAGATCTTAAGAGCTCAAACCATCCTTAAAAGAAGGGTTTTGGGTGAACTTTAGGAACCCGCCTCATCTATAAAAGAGGGATGTGGGAACCAACATAGTAGTATACAATTTATGGGTATGTCTTGCCAATTTTCCACTATCTTAAACATAAAGGTAATTAGGAGGTTGACTATACCATGGGTACCATCCTAGATGCCCAATTGAGGTAGTGGATGGCTTTAAACTAACACACTCATTAGGTAATCGATAGAGTCAATGAGTGACATCTTTGAGGTTTTGTTGAAAAACTATCCTCAAGGACTTTTAACCTAGCCTAACACATCATCAATAATTAGAATTTGCATTGAATCTTCATGAATCCATGCTTAACTTGCCCCTAAGCAAGCATAACCCCAAGATCCATTCCTAATTGATTACCCTCTAATTGATTTTAGCCTTCAATTAGTCTCTTAGAAGCCCAAGAATTTCTTTCACACTCAACAAGATTGAAAACCCACAAACAACTTTGTACCATAGGTTTTAATTTAGTTAGTACTCTCATTCCAAACCTACTCAATCATCACTCACATTGTTCCCTGTGGATTTGACCCTGACTAATAGTTGGGTAAATATATTAACGACGACCACATTTCACCTAAATTGATGTTTAAGTTGAGCATTATCAGGTACCACTCATACCCTAAGGTACGAATGGTAAAGGTGAGTCGTACCCCTGGACGTGACTTGATTTTAATTTTAAGTTAAAGGTAGTCTAGACATTTCCTACTTCAAATACCCTTATGTCATCACATTATATAACCCTAGGTGGCCTTCCATAACACTTTTTAAAGGATTAAAACACTTTAAATATCCTCTCAAACTCACTATTGAAAGATTGGAGGCTAGGGTTTCTCGTGTGTTTTTCAAAGGGCTTAAAGGCTGAGATTTCTTCTGTGAATCTCCATTATAAGGTATGTAATCCTACCCTTATTTCTAGTTCAAACTAAAGTCATGTGTATTGTTTGTTAAATATTTATTTATGAATCATAAATGGTGGAGTTTGAAATAAATATTGAGGGTCATGATGCATATTATTTGGTACTGGTTTAAACTATGTTCTTACTTATTTTTGGTAATGGTTTACATATATGGCTACTCATTGGTTAACAAATGGGTCATAATTAAACCTAATTATGATGGTTTATATTTTGGTTTTGGTCTTGGTAAAGGTGTGCCCTCAATGTCTTTGATAAAATGCCTAAAAGAATGTTTTTACTCCAATGTTGGACTTTCATTAGAATTCTTGCATGATATAATTTAATAATGGAACCCTAAATAGTTTTTGATGCTTTTTCATAGTTCAATTGGTTTAAAAGATATAAATAGTTTAAATGTTTGGCATGGTCCAAAATGGTTTGGAATGGTTTAAAGGGTAAGGTTTTAGTGGTCATGATTGGCTTATTTTAAAACCTTGTGGGGTACATCAGAATCCTACAAGTGATTTTAAATAATGAAATAGGTTTGAATAATGTTTATGTTTTAAATAGTAATACTAGTGGGGTACATGGGAATCCCCAAAATGGTTAAATATATTAAATAAAAGGGTACATGAGAATTCCTTAATCCATAAATGGATGGCCTTTGGATAATACTTGCAAGTTATGGTCGGTATAACAATACTACTATAAATAGCCTTGGTTAATAAATAGGTAATAATTTTGTTGGTTGGATAATGGTTTTAATTGGGCTTAAAGGGAGAGGTGTAGTAAACCCATGAAAGGTGGAGGTCCCTGAGGGATTGAAATTGGAAACTCATATTTGCCAATGTAAAGTTTGGTCTTGGTAACTGTGTGCATAATGTTACACTTTATATTCGGGGAATGTACTAGTCATCCAAGGTTTTTCTTCCCCAGTCGTGTAGCTTCACTCACTGAGGCCCTTTCAGTAAGGGAAGCTAAACCTATATAGCCCATGGGTGGTTTAGGATGGCAAAACTACACGGCCCAGTTAAAGGTTTTTAAGCTATGTTAAACCCGATTCCCTTTCCTGGCATGGTTATATATATGTATGGTTGTATGCATTATCGATGGTTTTACATAGTTTTGTAAATGGCATTATTTTATCCTTATCTTAAGTACATGCTAGTGTTTACCCACTAACTCATCTTCGGGCAACTGTATACCCACGTTATGTAGGAATCGGCCATTTTATTCCTCTTGCTTAGTAATCGAATTTGGGATTATCCATTGTATTAAAATGTTGAGCTTCCATAGTTCGTAAGGAATCTATTTCATGTCATGGATTAATTTATGTATTTTGATCTTTGGTATACTTGGTTTATGGGTTTGTTGGGGGAATGTCCCGACTAGGTACTCTTTGGTTGGTTTAGAGGCTTTGTATGGACAATTGTGGACTTAGGTATGGTGTGGATAGTTCATGTTATATATATATATATATATATATATATATATATACATACATCAGATTATTATAATTGGTTTTAGTTTCTGGTTACCGCATTGGTTTGGTTAATTATTGGGTGGTTCGACTTAGTTGGGCTGGTATCGATTATAAACTTATACCAAAGTCACTACATTGATAAATATGCTATCTTATTTTATGTTCAGAATTTAGCCAACTCAAGCTATGCATTTGGTGGTTGGGTTGGGTAACTAGGGCGGTTCTCTATCCTAGTTGAGGCTCAGATTGCCCATTTAGATAAGGCCCTAGTTTGATTCATGTCAAGCTGGTATCAGAGCTTTAGGTTTCAGTGTCTTGGGGTGTTCACAAAGTCGTATTGAGTAGAGTCTTAACTATGGGTATGTTGTGCGCCACACTTATAATTAGGAGTCTTTGAGGCATTTAGAAATGTTTCACTTTCTTGGTATTCTACTTTTGGGCTATAAAGTTTAAGGTCTTGGACTCTTATCTGAATCTTCTTTGGTTCACTTTTTAGATCATGTCCGTTCAATAATCTAAAGTTCATGGAAACTCACTTGTCCAACTCGAGGACAACATGGATGAATCTAGTCCAACTCATGGGGCATTGATCTGGTCAAGGGTCGCACCTTATGTTTTTCCCCGTAAAGTCTCATTGATTTC
Organism: Capsicum annuum; assembly: GCF_002878395.1. Lineage (NCBI taxonomy): Eukaryota > Viridiplantae > Streptophyta > Magnoliopsida > Solanales > Solanaceae > Capsicum > Capsicum annuum. The sequence continues at coordinate 99,217 of NW_025835815.1, forward strand.
CATTGGCCCTATTTTGAAAGGTGGAACTCAATTTTGGTTATCTTAAAGATAGATTATTGATGCCGACTTTTATAATTCTATTAATTTATTAGCCCAAATCATGACAAATCTATCACACTGGTCTTATCCTCTTGGTATGATGAGAAATAAGGTAAGGTTGGGAAATAGGTTAGGTAAGGGGTCTTAGTTGTCTGAACAAAGGGGAAATCAATGGTAAGATGGTAAATGGTCCCAGATAAAGAGTTTGGTGAGTCCTAACTCCTATTTTATATCTTGTAATCCCTACCCAAATTCATTTGGAGACAAGTATTTTCAAATTGGAAATGTTTCTAGGGCAACTTGTGTCCAATCCTTGGCTAATCAGGCCCAATCTATGTTGTTCTATCCTCTTTGTAGATTTTGGGGTTGATCACACCTTGGTTGTTGCAAGGATGGGAGGAATTGGTATATTTTTTGTGGAAAGTTAGGTCACATATAATGGGAGTGCCCATAAGTATTGCCACTTGGAAAGACAGGATATCGATTGCTAATTCTGGCTCCGACAGGGGTCAGGATAGTATCAATGACTTCACTAGCTTTTTAGAGTCTGAGGCATCTTCTGGTGCTGATATTGGAATGTTGAAAACTCCTTTTTTATGTTGTGTATGGTTTATTTATTTTGGAGTCCTCTCTCTTTTGTGACACCATTTGTGGTTGTGTATTTTTGTTGTGGTCCTAAGGTTATTTTAGACTCTTTTTTTTCTATTTCTACCCTAGTAGGTGACTATGCTATTGTCAAAAGAGTTTATGGGGGGGTGTGGTATCTGTTGGTAATAAAAAAGTCTTAGTGTATTTTTTTGACTCAGATGTGGTGGATTTCGATGTTATTTGGGAATGGATTGGTTGAACTCGTGCTAAGCCTTATTAGGTTGTCGGATCCGTAAAGGCTATCTTTAGGCTCCATGGTAAGTCGGTTATGGAATGGGAGGGTGGTTTTATTCCCTAGTTATTAAGGAAAGGTAATATCATATCTTAGATCTTGGAGATTGGTCTCCAAATGAGTGTTTTTATTATTTGGTTTGGGTTAAAGATTTTAAATCGAAAGGTCTTTATCTAAATCCAATTTTGGTGATTCATGAATTTCTTAGGGTTCTTCCTGATTACCCTTATGGTGTCTTTCTAATGGGGAGGTTTGTTTGGAATTGGTATTGTGTTGAACATTTGTCCAAATTTCTACTCTTTTTTTATAGAATGGGTTTGGTGGAGTTAAAGGATTTTAAGGAGAAATTTAAGGGATCTCTAAGATAAAGGTTTCATCAGTCTTAATATTTCTCTATGGAGTGTTTTTTCTATTGCATGCATAAGGAGAATGGTTTTCCCTGGGAATGGATAGGTTATTGGTGGGTGACTAAGAAATTAGGAGTGTCCTTCTTGTGGGGTGGACCTTATGTGTATATTCCATTTTATATGGGGTACTTTTTTAGTAGTGCATGATGGATAATAGATACTAAGTCTGGATCTTAGAGGATAACATTGATAAAAAGAGAGTATGTTATCTCTGAAATAGCAATACAGGAATTGCAGAGGTAAATTTGTAGGTTGGATAAGGTTGATAACTTGGGAAATACAATATTAGGAGAATTATACCATATAGGCTGGGAGTTTAGATTGAACTTGAAGATTGGGGGTCTAGTTATTGGATAGGTTACATCATGGAGCTTTCATATATCGTAGTCCCTATACTTGTACTTATTGTTGGCATGAAATTGATTTCTAAATTCGTGGTTTTGAGTATATGTTTTGGCATAATTGAAGTTTTTGATATGATTACTCACTTAAATGATTTTCCCTGGATTATGATACATTATTCATGATTTACTAATATTTATGAGCATTGTAGGATGCATGGGAATGGTAAATAGATTTTGGGGTACTATGGATTCCCCAAATTACTTGGTTCTGGTCTTGAAAATTATATGCTTTCAAAGTGTTTGTGAAATTGCCAATGGAGATAATTTTTTCATACGGTTTGACTATTCTTAAATCTTTGCATTGTACAAATGGTTAAGGCAACAAGAATTGGTTTTGACTGGATTTAAATAACTTTGGAAAGGCCTTAGTGGCCATAGTTTGATTTTAAATAGTTTTGGTTTAATTGGAAACCTTGGAATCAACTTGGTCTAATAATTTTTTTGCATGTCTATATAGGGCTTTAGGTAGCATTGGGATGAATAAGGTTTTAGGTATAAGAGAACCAAGTACCCCAGTGTTCGCCTTTAGTGATACCCATTAGGGTGGATTTTTGTGCATGTAAGTGTAATAGGGTGACAGCTGAGGGTTAATCCTACGTTTTGTTTCAACTATGGACTTTAAGGAAAGGTCGGGTTTCATATTTTAGTGATACTCTTCTATCTCGGTTAAGAGAGTCCTCTACTAGTGTTGTGTGTATTCTTATAGCACTTATACCTAAGGTTCTCACTTTGCATCTGCCTTACTCTTAGGATATGAGTCTTGACTCTATATTGCATTACTTGTGGTATTGGCAGTTATGTTTCTTCGGTGTCTATTTCTAAGGACTCTTTTTATGGTATGGTTTGGTTGGGATGATTCTCCATTATGACCTAGGTGTTTGTTATGAAATACTTCATGCCTATGGTGTCATGTTTTATTTTGGGGGTCTTTGTCTTGCCTTGGTTGGCATGGATAGTTCTTGTACTTTTGTTCCTTAATGGCTCTCTTTATGTTAGGATGGTAGTGGTTTTGGGGAGAATGGTGATATTTTGAAAAGGGGGATGTAGAAGTCCCTAAGTGGGGGAGGGTCTAGGGTGACGACTAGAATTAAGGTTTTGGAAAGTGAGATAAGGTTGTTGTCATGAGAAAGGGTTAGGGAAGGAGTAGATTGTGAAAAATCCTTCTGGTAATGATGGAGGTGCTAGATCTTTTGATGAATAGATCATACTACTGGTATGGAAGTGGTAGGCTTGAATATTGAGAGTGGTAAATAAACCAATAGTTGTGTTGGGTACTTAAGAGGATTGGTAAGGCATAGTTGTATAAATTTTTTTCATGGTGTAGTAGTTGTATGATTTTGGTTGTTCAATTATAGGATGGAGGTTTTGGTTATAATGGGTGGATATAGGTTTGTCCAGGTCTTTTACTTATGTTCTTCACATATAATGATAGTGGAAGCGAAATAGTGTTCCTGGATAGATATAGGGACTAAAGCTCAGCGGCCTTAGCTAACTCCTTCTAGCTTTGGATATACTTGAACATGGAATTGGTGGTGTATGGTTAGACTCAAACGCTTATAGTGATGTTTCTCGATAAGTTCTAAGTTGAATTGGACTTGCTTTCTAGCATAAGTTTCATTCATCTCATATTCTATGTGTTTGTCTTAGAGTAAGGTGTGGATAGTTCTTCATTGGTTGGTTTGTTTAGGTGGTATTGGATCTTGGATCTTTTTTTTCTTAAGGAGGTTCCGGTGAGGATCTTGTATTGGTAAGTTTGCTGATTGCAAACAAAAAATGTGGCTTTGGAAAAGGTTCCATTGTGAAACCAAAAGTCCGAGAAAGACATATGGAATGCGAAAGGGGGGCATAGAGTCCAAGTACCGTGTTGGTTATTTGTTCTAGAAATTTATGCATAAGACATGTGTTCTTCAAACACAACTTTGTTTTTAACTTGGTTAAAGGTGAGGAATGGTTCCTCTTGCATCTTTGTTTTCTAACTTAGATAGAGGTCAGAATGAAAGTATTGGGTTATAAATCTTGCGAGGGTTATGTGATAATCTTCGTATCTTGACTTATCTTCTTGACCTCTATTTTGGTTAAAGGAAAGTTTTATGGGTAATAAGGTTCTACCTCATGCTTGTTCCTACCCTTACCCATCAATTGAGGATGAATAATCCTAGTGGGGGATACTAAAACATCCCAAGTCTTGGACCCTTGAAAAATTTTCTTTGGTTTTGGACTTACTAGGCTCGGTACGACTCAAGGGTACCAATAAGGGGGGCTTGGTGGTTCACTCGTACACTAGGCAGTATTTTGGTATAACTACTTCCCAAGATATTACTCATCCTGGTATGAGTCCTATAGGAAGATATGAGTGGTGCAAAGAAAGTCGTATGGTGCTTGTTTGAGTTGTCTGGTGGAATCAACCCAAGGTACGGTGTGTAGGTATAGGTTGGTGTACCACTCATACCCTTAGGTACCAGTTAGGGAGGTGTGAGTCGTATAGAAACTAGTAGGTAGGGTCCTGGCATAGTCTTGGATAGGACTTGGGTTACGAATCGTACCCTAGGGTATGAATGGTAGGGGTAAGTCGTACCCCTAGATGTGACTTGTTTTTAATTTAGGTCAAGGGTAGTATGGACATTTCCTACTTCAAAAACCCTTATGTCCTTACATTATATAACCCTAGGTGTCCTTACATAACACTTGTTAAAGGATTAAAACACTTCAAATATTCTCTCAAACTCACTCTTGAATGATTGGTGGCTAGGGTTTCTCATGTGTTCTTCAAAGGGCGCAAAGGCCAAGATTTCTTTTGTGAATATCTATGTATAAGGCATGTAATCCTTACCTCATTGTTCTTTCCAACTAAAGGCATGTGTATTGTGTTTTAAAAACTGATTTATGAATCATAAATGGTGGATTTCGAAATAAATATTGAGGGTCATGATGCATATTGTTTGGTATTAGTTTAAACTATGTTTTTACTTATTTTTGGTAATGGTTTGCATATGTGGGTACTCATTGGTTATAGTTTATCAAATGGGTCATGAGTAACCCTAATTATGATGGTTTATGTTTTGATTTTGGTCTTGGTAAAGGTGTGCCCTCAACGTCTTTCATAAAATGCCTAAAAGAATATTTTTACTCTAATATTGGACTTTCATTAGAACTCTTGCATGGTATGGTTTGGTAATGGAACCCTAATAGTTTTTGATAGTTTTGCATGGTTCAAATGCATTGAATGATATTAATGCTTTAAATGTTTTGCATTGTCCAAAATGGTTTGGAATGGTTTAAAGGGTAAGGTTTTGGTGGTCATAATTGGATTATTATAAAACCTTGTGGGGTATATCGGAATCCTTCATGTGATTTTAAATAATCAAATTGATTTGAATAACAGTTATGGTTTAAATGGTAATGCTTATGGGGGGACATGGGAATCGTCCAAGTGGTTTAATATGGTTAATGGAAGGGTAATGGGAATCCCTTAATCCATAATTGGATTGTTATGGATAATACTTGCAAGTTATAGTCAGTATGATAATACCACTATTAATAGTCTTGGTTAATAAAAAGGTAATGGTTTGGTTGGTTGGAAAATGGTTTTAATTGGGATTAAATAGGGAGGTGTATCAAAGGTATGGAAGGCGGAGGTCCAGGGACAATAAAAACTTAAAACTCATATTTGCCGATGTGAGGTTTTGTCTTGGTGACCGTGTGCATAATGTCACACTTTAAATTGTTCTCTGGTCATGCATCTTCACACACTGGGTCCCTTTCATTAGGGGGAGTTGAACCCATATAGTCCGGGGGTGGTTCATGACGGTAAAGCTACACTGCCTAGGTAAAGGTTTTAAAGGCATGGTAAACCCAGTTTCCTTTCCCGGCATAGTTATATATATGTATGGTTGTATGAATTATGTATGGTTTTACTTGGTTTTATAAATGGAATTATTTTTTTCTTATCCTAAGTGCATGCTAGTGTTCACCCACTAACCCATCTTCGGGCGATTGTACACCTAGGCTATGCAGGAATCGGCTATTCTATTCCTCTTGCTTAGTGATTGACTTCGGGATCAGCCATTGAATATAAGTGGTGAGCTTCCATAGTTCGGAAGGCTTCTAATTTATGCCATGGATTACTTTATGTATTTTTGTCTTTGGTAGACTTGGTTTATGGCGATGTCTGGGGTATGTTCCGACTCGGTACTCTTTGGTTGGTCTAAAGGCTTTATATGGACAACTGTTGACTTGGGTATGGTATGTATTTTTTATGTTATATATATATATATGTATGTATGTATGTATGTATGTATATATATATACATACATACATACATCAAATTATTATACTTGGTTTTTGTTTATGGTTTCAGCTTTAGTTTGATTGGTTTATTAGGTGGTTGGACTTGATTGGATTGGTCTCGGTTATAGACTTATCTCAAAATCACCACATGGATAAACATGTTATCTTGTTATATGTTCAGAATTCAACCGACTCAAGTTGTGCGTTTGGTGGTTGGGTTGGGTAACGGGGGCGGTTCCCGATCCTGGTTGGGTTTGGGATTGCACATTATGACAAGGCCTTGGTTTTGGTCTTGTCAGCGCCCTTTACTGAACAATTACTTCTCTTTATGAAGCAGCACATTGATGGAAATAATATCTAAATTTTTCCTCAGGTCTAGATATAAAAGTTTGAAGTAAAAACACTCCTCTTTCTTGAAAAACTCTAGTGTGATTTGCTACTGTTGAGTGTGTTAGTAGTTCGACAGAGTTTGAGTACCAATATTTTGTCGAAGTGATTCATTTTATCATGAGAGGATATATTTCATAATCTCGGGTACTTGAGAAGAATAATTTTCTTAAGGACACACCGTGAATTCAGTGAGCTTGAATCTTCTAATCTTCATTTTTTTTCTAAACGTTTGATTTTTGATATTTTTCATAAAATAGTTTGAACCTCATTTTTTTGATGTTCTTAAGTTGGGTTAAACTTATTATTAAAGTTCAAAGTTGTGATAACAAAGTTACAACTTCATTTGATTATTCATATGATTAGTTTGAACATGTGTTTGAAATTTTTGTTGTAAAATACAGATTTTACTAAAATAAAAAAAATGAGATAAATTGTATATAAAAGAAAAGGGTTTTAAGTAGAATAAAAAATAAACCTTTTCTTACAATCAATGAAAGAAACAACAATCTTTGAATTGGTAGGGACAGAAGACACCATATTATATTTCAAGTCATCCTCCATGGAACTCTTAACTATCTCACAAGTCACCCATCATCGCCTTTACACCACTGGAAGTCTCCTGTAATTTCATCCCCACATCACGGTGATTAGAATCACCAAACCATACATAGAGTGAGAGGGCAAGTACTGGGAGGAAACAATGGTGTGAACTCTAAAAAAAAACTAAACCAAACCAAAAAGACCAAACCAAACTAATCCAAATGAAGAAATCTTCTTCACCTCTTGCTCTTCCTTTGCCTTCATCGACCTTCCACGTCTCTCCGTTCAATTCGCATGATACCTTTCAGTTGTTGTTGCTTTGTTGCCATTATCTCTTCGTCATTTTAATGTTTCCTTCTACCTAAAGCTAAGTTTTTTAAGTTCCTTTTCATTAATCTTTAGTTAATGGGTTGAGTTTCAAATAAACTAATACAACCATCTTACCATTGATTAATTGACAGAAACTCTAGATCTTTAGCTCTATATTTTTATTATTACTATATACATCTAAGAATTAACATATTAAATTTGATATTCCAACTGTTTGAACACCATAACCTTCGACATCCTTGAATCTCATTGAATGTAGGTTAAGTATTCACAAGAATTCATTTCTAACAGTTTGTTTATCATTTCCATAGTAAATCCTTGATATATTCTTCATAATTTAATTCCCACCCTGAAATGTTTCATATAGAGATGTAATCTAGAACTGCACGCTTTATATTCAAAAAATATAATGGAATTTGCATAAAACTGTTTCATGTTTTGCATTGATGTTGTATTACCTACTGTGACATATGTTACTATTAATTATTGCACTTTCTTGTACCATCCTTCTAATAATCGATATTACTGCTTTATGCAAGTTGAAAATAACTCTGTCTTTATTTGGTAATTTCTCCACATTGTCATATTGAAAATCACCTGCACAAGTAAACACCCAGTTAGTTAAAAAGTCAGCCAGAGTATTACCTTCCCTATGGGAATATATCACTCTAACTGACATACTTTCCATTAAAGCCTTGATGGATTTAACCAACATAGCCAAACTCCAGGGTATCTCCCATTGTGCATTAAGTATCTGAACCATAGTCCATGAATCACTTTTCAATATAAAATGAGAAATTTTTTCTTATGCAATAAGTAAGACATGCCTTAATAGCCATTGCTTCTGCCACCAAACTAGTACAATCTCTAATTCTATTGCCCTGAGCTACCAATAAATTACCATACTAATATCTTATATAGCAAGCAATATAATTGGGTCCTGGGGTTTTCTTTTGAAGCACCATCTGTATTTTTTTTCAACTACCCAACTTCAGGATGTTTTCAATAAATCATCTTAAAAGAAGTAATAGCTCTGAATGATTGTAATTCATCCATAATTATTACCTAATCTCTTCCCGAAACATCAACCTTAAACCTCACTTTTATATATTTCACTAGATAATCATTAATCTCCCAAAAAATCCTCCTAACAGAATAGGATACTCCGTGCCTAATAGTATTTATTCTTTTCCATAAAAACCATAGAATAAGAATTGGTACCACTTTATATACAGTTATTACTCTATAGTTTTTATTTTAATTTCTTCAAATTTTGATGCTTTGCATCAAGTTTAGACTTTGCTCATTAATCCCTATACCTGCATAGTAATGCTCCCACACCTTGTCAACAACATCCCGTTTAAGAAATAAATGCAAAATTGTTTCTCCTCTTGTATTCTCATAATAAACACAATCTTCAGAAATTTCTGTATTCTAGCTATGTATTAAAGTAGCTGTTGGAATCAAACCATTCCATATTCTCCATGCTAAGAAGATAAAATTTAAATAGTAACCCTTTACTTCATAAGGCATTCAGATCTTCATCCTCTACTTTTTTTCTTCCTATTTCTTCCTAGGCACTCTTAGTAGTAAATCTGCCATTTGAATGTAAAGTCCACCAAGATTTATCCATATTATCTTCATATTTTACCGTATCCATGTAATTTTCCACATGCTCAACTACATGAATTGGTATTTCATCTCTCATAATATCATAATTCCACCTATTTTCAGTAAGAAAGTTCACAATGTCAGATAAAGGATAAAAAGCTAAAATAGGAGACTGTTGTTTGAATAAAAGACCTGTATTAGTCCAATTATCAAACCAGTCTATAAAAGTTCCCCTATAGGTTCCCACCATATGAATTTCTCTACCTTATCTCTAATTTCTAATATTACCTTTTATACTTGGGACCCCCTCTCTCCATTGCACCATTGTAGGTGGACCTAATGCTTCTTACAGTACTTGTTCCACATATAATTTATCCACAAATTATTCTGAGTTTTGAATCTCCACCATAACTTGGCATGCATAGCCTGAGCAACCTCATAAATTAATCTAAATCCCAGCCCTCTTTTTTTTTTAGGTAAAGATAAATCATTCCAAGTAGCCCAGTGCTTGTTTCTCCCTGTCTCCTTAGTCTGCCAGAAAAAACTTACAAATATTATTTGTAGTTCCTTGAGACCATTTTTAGGTGAAACCACTGCAGATAATGTATAATATGAATACTCTGCAAAACACTTTTAATTAGAACCTCTTTTCCCCCCAAATGATAATAATCTACCCTTTCATTTTTGTAATTTATTTTGAACTTTATCAATCAATTCAGAATAATGCTCCATTTTTCTCTTAGAATAAGATAGTTTCAACTAAGATACCTTAAAGGAAAGCTACCTCTATTCATTCTAGTGACCTGCTCAACCTGCATCATATCATTTGTCAAAGAATTATGATGCATATAGTAAAAACTCTTTTCCCTATTAATTTTTTTGCCAGATTCCAGCTCATATTCATTAAAAATTTGCATAATCTTCTTAATGGAATATTCATTAGAAAAAGTGAAAAATATTGTATCATCAGCATAAGCTAGATCATTCAGTTCAGGGCTCTATTTAGGCATACCATAACCAATAAAATCCTAATCTTAAAAAAATTGATTCAGAGCTTTTATCAACATCACTGCTGATAAAATAAATAATTCAGAAGAAAGAGGGAATACCTATTTGACTCCTCTAGTAGAGTAAAAAAAACCCCACAGATTGCCCATTGAGTAAAATAGAATAGTAAATATTAGATGATAACCTCCAAATAACATCCACCACTGCATTAGAAACCTATTTTCCTTAACATCTTCATTAAGAAAACCAATCAAACCCTGTCATAAACTTTATCCATATCAATTTTGAATACTACATTAGAAGGTTTCCTCTTTTTCCTATATCTATAATGAGTTTCTGAGTTAGAATTATATTTTCAATAATACTTCTCCATTTAACAAAAACTGAATGATTAGGAGAAATTAGATTTGTCAAAATACCCTCCAATCTATCATGAATAATCCTAGATAGGATTTTATTGATAAAATTACTTAGACTAATAGGCCTCAAATCTAAAAAGGATTGTAGATTATCCTTCTTTAGGAATGGGAATCAAATTAGTATGAGTAATAGATTTTGGGAGAGTATTACCTGCAAAGAAACTTATCACCAACCTAATCATATGTCCACCAATGATATACCAGCAAATCTGAAAAACTCTTCATGTTAGTCCATCTGGTCCACTAGCACTATTTCCATTTAGCTTGAAAACTGCCTTCTTAATTTCAGTTTATCCAGAATGGTATGCATTATCTCATTATCGCTATTAAAAATTAGCTCTGGAATATGATTCAATAAAGGAAATTCAGTTGCACCTCTTTCTTATGTGAATTGTTTTTGATAGAATTTTATGACTTCATCTGCAGTTTGGCCTTCTTATTCTAACCAACAACTATTCTCATCAAGAATTTTAGATATCTTCAACTTAATTATTCTCCCCCTTGACAATGCTATGAAACAATTTAGTGTTTTTGTCCCCACTTTCAAACCAATCATACCCTATTTTCTGCTCCCAATATCTTTGTTCCAATTTAAAATACTTAAATACTCACCTCTAGCCTTTTGCATCATTATTCTATTCAGTGTTGATGGGATTTCCTCAAAAAGTATCTGTTTCACCTTAGCAATCCCTTCTCTAATAATCAGTTGTTGAAAAATGTCTCTAAAGGTCCTTTTACTCCATAAATAAAGAGCTTTATGACTTTTTTTAATCTTTCTTTTAAAGTTATTAAAAGGATTATTTGAAAAATCACTATCCCAATTCCTTATAAGAACCTCTTTAAATTCTACATGCTCAGTCCAAAAATTCAAAAATCTAAATTGTTTATGAATAATAGTCCCACCATTCATACATGTTAAAAATAAAGGTGCATGATCAGACCCACCTCTGATAGATGTTCCACCTCCAAAGTATTAAACCTCTTTTGATACTCTTCATTAACAAACAACCTATCCAGCCTTTCAAATATGCAATCCTGTCCAGCTTTTTCATTCCACCAAGTAAACTGCTTTTATAATTAATTTGTGTCAATTTACAAGATTCAATTCAATCCTTACAATCTTCTAAATCTGTTGCAACCACTGGCAATCCACCTATATTATCGGAAGCATTAAGTATTATATTAAAATCACCTCCCATGAACCTCGGACTTGAAACTCTATTTTCAATAGCGAAGATATTGTCCCGTAAATCCATTCTTTCATATTTATCACATTTAGCATAGACATTGAGCTTTTATATTCTATCATAAATTTGTTCTCTTGTTTTTACACCTGGAAATTTATATTGTGCTAAATAAGAAAAAAATAATTAAATGAGTGGTTGGTACTAGAATCAATTGCTTCAAGATTCAAGTCTTTCACTCACATGAAAAATAAATACAATCAACTTTGGTGAAATAACAATGCTTACTTTCT